>NC_053023.1:596052628-596247263 GCF_003073215.2 Triticum urartu | reverse complement strand
GTTGGTCATCTCATGACCACTCGGCCGCCCCGCGCGTCGCCACTCGGTTGGTCACCTCATCACCGCTCGGCCGCCCCGCGCGTCGCCATCGGTTGGTCACCTCATCACCACTTGGTTGGTCACCTCATCAACACTCGGCCGCCCTCCGCGTCGCCACTCGGTTGGTCACCTCATCACCACTTGGTTGGTCAGCTCATCAACACTCGGCCGCCCTGCGCGTCGCCACTCGGTTGGTCACCTCATAACCACTCGGCCGCCCCGCGCGTCGCCATTGGTTGGTCACCTCATAACCACTCGGCCGCCCCGCGCGTCGCCATCGGTTGGTCACCTCATAACCACTCGGCCGCCCCGCGCGTCGCCATCGGTTGGTCACCTCATAACCACTCGGCCGCCCCGCGCGTCGCCATAGGTTGGTCACCTCATAACCACTCGACCGCCCGGCGCGTCGCCATCGGTTGGTCACCTCATAACCACTCGGCCGCCCCGTGCGTCGCCACTCGGTTGGTCACCTCATCACCGCTCGGCCGCCCCGCGCATCACCATCGGTTGGTCACCTCATCGCCACACTGGTTGTAACAGTTTTTTCTGAAATAATTGTTGTTGCTTATACTTGTAACCAAAATCCCCCAGTGGGTGACTTAACTGCGAATCTGTTTCGCCTAGGTTTGAAAAAAATCCTACCGAGTGGAGAGCAAACCTCCCACTCGGGGGCTTAGTTGCAGTCCAGTACTCGCCTAAGTTTGAAAAAATCCTACCGAGTGGAGAGCAAACCTCCCACTCGGGGGCTTAGCTGCAGCCCAGTACTCGCCTAAGTTTGAAAAAATCCTACCGAGTGGAGAGCAAACCTCCCACTCAGGGGCTTAGCTGCAGTCCAGTACTCGCCTAAGTTTGAAAAAATCCTACCGAGTGGAGAGCAAACCTCCCACTCGGAGGCTTAGCTGCAGTCCAGTACTCGCCTAAGTTTGAAAAAAATCCTACCGAGTGGAGAGCAAACCTCCCACTCAGGGGCTTAGCTGCAGTCCAGTACTCGCCTAAGTTTGAAAAAATCCTACCGAGTGGAGAGCAAACCTCCCACTCGGGGGCTTAGCTGCAGTCCAGTACTCGCCTAAGTGTTTGAAATCCTACCGAGTGGAGAGCAAGCCTCCCACTCGGAGGCTTAGCTGCAGTCCAAGGACTCGCCTAAGTAGCCAAAATCCGACTGAGACAAGAGCAAACCTCTAACTCAAGGAGCTGCATCACAAGTATAATGTGCGCTCCATCCCTCTCCGCAAGGACACCAAGACGAAGGTCGACTGTCACCATCGCCTCGTCACCACTCGGTCACTCGCGCTCCTTCAGACAGCTAAGTCATTTTACATCATGTTATTTCCGTCTTCCCGAGTGTCTCGTAATTCACACATCACGTTCACTCGGAGGCCACGCCACCGAGTGTACCTCAACGCTCGGCTGCTTATTTTCACATACTTGCTTAGTACTGGTTATGTGACTCATGAGTCCAGCTTCCATTTTTTCGCATACATCATTCACGAACACCATGTGTCATTCTTCATTTCGAGTTTGCATCGGTCCTCCGGGGCTGCAACTCAGTTGGAACGCTACACTTCCATTTTATTTTGAGCCAGTATTCCAATGAGTTTAGTCGGATCTGTCGCTTCGACAAATTCGAACGGATCCTTCGCTCTTTCAGACTCTTGCTGGTTAACCAGCAAGCCCCTTTCACTCCCAGCGGGTGTCTATGGGTGTTATTCACACAAATCATTTCAGCACACATCAAATTTCCTCGAGAAATTATCTCATTGGCTTGTGCCATTTTTACACAAGTTACGCGATCACTCGACGTCCCTATGCGCCAACTTCATCGCTGCTCGGACTCAGTCACCGTACCGGTCCTAGCGCACCACAACACCGGCCTTGTCACTCTGTTGACTTCAAACACATCCAGCCAACCCCTCTGTGGAATCCTCTTCATCGTATCAATGATATAGACCCCGCCAGGCATGAGACAGATAAGTCCCTTTTACAATTAAACTTCACACTTCACTCCTTTGCGAGTTTGCCTCTTTCGAGCATCACTCGGAAGCTTCTCCTCATCTTTACCCGAGTCCGACTCGATAAATTACAAATTATCCATTCAACACTATATTTCTCGCATTTCGACATGTCCGTTGTCGAAGCCTGTAGTACGCTCGGGGGCTATGCCACACTCGGGGGCTGCATCTCATTTGGAATGATACTCTCCTGAGTAGTCGAGTACTTCATCACCAGTCAGATCCTTCACTTCAACAAGTGCATTCGATCCGCCACTTTGACAAGCTTTATAATCACCCAGACGCTGTGCGCGCCATCTTCATTCCTACTCAGACTCAGTTGTCACGCCGGTCTTGTTGCGTCGCAACCACACTACATCAATCCCGTTGCTACATTAACTTCGAAAGCATCTGGCTAACTCCTTCGAAGACAATTTCATCCGCTCGGCTGGACACGTAGTCCTTTACTCAGCCACCTCACGTATCTTTGCTCGGCCGTCCCGCACGTCGCCACTCGGTTGTGCACGTCTTCACCACTTGGCCGCTCCGCGCGTCGCCTCTCGATTGTGCATGCCTTCACCACACGGCCGCCCCGCGCATCACCACTTGGCTGGACACGTAGTCCTTCACTCGGACACCTCGCGCGTCCTCACTCGGCCGCCCCGCGTGTCGCCACTCAGTTGTGCATATCTTCACCACTCGGCTGCCCCGCGCGTTGCCACTCAGTTGTGCATGTCTTCATCATTCGACCACCTCGCACATCATGACTGGGCCACTCCGCGCGTCGCCACTCGGTTGTGCATGTCTTCACCACTCGACCGCCCCGCGCGTCGTCACTCGGTTGTACACATCATCGCCCCTTAGCCACCTCGCGCATCACCATCAGTTGGGCATGTCTTTACCTCTACACCCCCAGCACGGGAACGACTAAGTTACTCATATGATCAAACCTCATATCACACTCTGTAGCAAGCTTACCTCTTTCGAGCATCACTCGGGGGCTACGCATAGCCGTTGTCCATGCTGCCCTCAGGGGTTACACCCATTCGATCAACCCATTGACCACATCAGGAATATCTTTCTGACCATACATGCTCGTTCTGCCGAACATCTATAAGGGTAGTACTGTCCACTCGGATGATCTCCCAAATCATTTCTTGAAGTCATCTTAAGGACTGCAAAAGGGTGAAAATGGTGGTCCTCTACGGATACACTTGGCCCTTATCCTAGGCTCCAAGGCCTCAGTTTCACAAACTTGGACTCAGAGATGGCATGTGCTAGTGTTCCCCCGGGATAATGAGTGGCGTCTCTCAGGATAGTCAGCCCACACACTAGCCTCGCCACTCGGGTTTCATGGAACGTCCACGTCAGACCACTAGTCTATCTCCTTCGGGAGAAATACGAGTGCCACCGAGTTTTTCCTTGCAGTCAACATACCCTGATCAGTTGGGAAGCACGTCTACTCGGACAAACACCCCTTTCACACAAAATCTAATGGTTATAAGAAGTATTACTGGAACGATTACTCCCTGGAGTGCCCAGCTTTTTTCTACAGTCAGCAATTTCAAAGCCGAATTCATTCACCGTGCCGAGAGCACAAATATTCAGCTGCTTGACCGAGTTCCAGGCTGAATTTATTCCATGCCGAGTGCACGAAGATCAGTTCGACTGACTCAGCTCCAGGCTGAGCTTACTTTCCATGTCAAGCGCCTGAAGATGCATATGATTGACTCAATTTCAGACTAAAAGATATTTACCATGTCGACGCATGGAGGTTTACCAGGAGACTTGAACCCTCTACCCGACTCATCTAGTCTGACAGAGGCTCGGGGACTACGCACAGTGGGTGCACTCAGCGTGGCCCCACTGGAAGAGAACTCATGAAGAAACATTTTGCTCGATGCAAAACAAGCTCCAGAATTACTTGACCTCAGAGTCAGAGAAGAACAAGTTCGATCAGTACCAGCTAAGAAGATTTTTAGTTCTCTCAAACCCCCGCCGACTGCCCGAAGTCGACGGCGGTCTTGGGAACTACACCCAGTGGGTGCACTCAGCGTACCCCCACTGGAGTAATCTCCACTCGGTACGGCCTGACCAGTCCGAGTGATGAACAACAACAAAAAAGATAGGCTCTAAGACTCCCACCGACTACCCGCAGTCGACGACAGTCTCGGGGACTACACCTAGTGGGTGCACTCAGCGTGCCCCCACTGGAATGGTATCCACTCGGAACGGTCTGCCCGGTCCGAGTGACGGTCAAACAATAAAAAAAGAGACACGTTCCAGGCATGAAGAAATTCCGAGTAATCAGTTACTCGATGCAGGACCAGCTCCAAACTCAGCGTGCCCCCACTGGAATGGTATCCACTCGGAATGGTCCGCTCGGTCCGAATGACGGCCAAACAACAAAAAAGATACGTTCCACGCGTGAAGAAATTCCGAGTAATCAGTTACTCGATGTAGGACCAGCTCCAAATCACTCCAAAATTTTTTTGCTATAAGGTGAGTTTAACGCTCCTCCGCGGACCCGTTTGAGCTCATTTCACTCGGACACCATGCAGTCCAGAATCCGTCAAGGCAACATGCGGAGATAAGACCGCCGGATGACTAAAGGGAGTTCATAAGTGCCTCCGTAGCACTCGACTAATCTAAGAATTCACCTCAACTCGACCCGTTCAACCTCGACCGATTCGGGGGCTAATGACGAGGACATGTATTGGGGGTAGGGTAACAGGTCTGACCTAAAGACCCTACCCATGGGCACCGTACACTTTGTACTGGGCCCCTGGGCCAGATTGCCGTCCAGATGTACCGCAACTTGAAATTCACTCGGACGGCATCAACCACACAGAGCACGTCACTCCACTCGACGAACTCATTCCACTCGGTCGGGTAACTCACTCGGATATGCGCAGACCAGCAGTCGACAAGGCATGCGAAGCATCATCTTAGTAGTAGGCTGAGTTATGGCATTAATGCCCCCACTTTGTAACATAGGAGGTGAGGGGGTGGCGCACTCTATATAAGCCACCCCCACCGCTAGACTAGGGGACTCTTCTTCCACCTCCGTCGCTCTTTCTCACCATTAGTCTTAGGACATAGCTCAGGCATGGAGATCCGCTCTCTCTCTCAAATACACCATGTAATCTCCGGATATATAGACAGATAAAAAAAAGCCTCTCCGGAGCATGAGACGTAGGGTTGTTATCTCCACCGTGAGAGGCCCGAACTCGCTAAAACCACCATGTCACCCATATGCATCTCGATAGATCATGCTCCTTTATCCTACCCCTCTCTTATTGTCGGAATCATTCCCACGACAATCGGCACAAAGTGGATCTACCGCAACAAGCAAGATGAAAATGGCCTTGTGGTGAGGAATAAGGCACGGCTTGTAGCTCAAGGCTACACACAGGTTGAAGGAATTGATTTCGATGAAACTTTTGCACCTGTTGCTAGACTTGAGGCTATTCGCATATTACTTGATTATGCTAACCATCATAATATCACTTTATATCAAATGGATGTGAAAAGTGCATTCCTCAATGGTAAGCTTGAGGAAGAAGTATATGTTGCTCAACCCCCAGGTTTTGAAGATCCAAAGAATCCTGACAAAGTCTTCAGACTCAACAACGCCCTCTATGGCCTCAAGCAGGCCCCACGGGCTTGGTATGATACCTTGAAGGAACTCCTCATGAAGAAAGGCTTCAAACCCGGTTCACTCGACCCTACTCTTTTCACTAAATCTTATGATGGTGAATTGTTTGTGTGCCAAATATATGTTGATGATATTATCTTTGGCTGTACTGACCAACGTTATAGTGATGAATTTGCCTATATGATGAGTGAAGAATATCAAATGTCTAGGATGGTAGAGTTGAAATTCTTCTTAGGTCTTCAAATTCGTCAACAACACAATGGCATATTCATATCTCGGGAGAAATACCTCAAGGATGTAGTGAGGAAATTCGGCATGCAAGATTGCAAAGGCGTCAAAATTCCTATGCCCACAAATGGCCATCTGTGCACTGATGAAAATGGTACTGACTTCGATCGTAAGGTATACCGCTCCATGATAGGTTCCTTATTGTACTTATGTGCATCTAGGCTAGATATAATGCTTAGTGTTTGCATGTGTGCCCGATTTCAAGCTACACCGAAGGAATCACACCATAAGGCTATGAAGCATATTCTTCGATATCTAGCTCACACACCAACACTTGGATTATGGTACCCCAAGGGCTCGGTTTTTGATCTTGTTGTATATTCTGACTCTGACTATGCTGGTGATCGTGTGGATCGCAAGTCAACATCTCATACATGTCATTTCCTCGGATGATCTTTGGTCTGTTGGTCCTCGAAGAAACAGAACTGCGTATTACTATCTACTGCTGAAGCTGAGTACATTGCCTCTGGTTCTTGTTGTGCCCAATTACTATGGATGAAGCAAACTCTCAAGGACTACGGCGTCAACATGAAGAATGTGCCTCTCCTCTGTGACAATGAGAGTGCCATCAAGATTGCTCACAACTCAGTTCAGCACTCGAAGACAAAGCACATTCAGATTCGTCATCATTTTCTTCGTGATCATGTGTTGAAGGGCGACATTTCTATTGAGCATGTGAAGACTGATGAACAGCTAGCCGATATCTTCACAAAGCCCTTGGATGAGAAGAGATTTAGCAAGTTGCGGTGTGAGCTAAATATCCTAGAATCTTCGAATGTTCTTTGAAAAGGACACTCATCCTAACACTTATGCAAAATTGATGACTTAGATGTGCAACACATGAAGAAACGTTTTTCTTCAATCAATGAAGAATGACACTCTTAGTGTGAAGAAATTAATGAAGAATTTGATTCTCAGAACCCTACGATAATTGTACGCGGTGTCTGAAATCATCATTCTTATACGGTGGGTCACGCCACCACCAAAAGTTAAAATTCCTCAAATTATTCATATTCTTCAACTTTGCATAGTCTTCACTGGTTCCGTCGTTTTTCTTCATTGGCTATATATATATATATATATATATATATATATATATATATGAGTATATGTCCTCTACAGCATTCACTTATTGCTATTTCTTCAAGTTGGTTTTCTGCTAAGTGATTGTGATCGGACCCTTCCCCTCTATGGTATACTCAACCCAATTTGTTAACAAATTCTTCATGTGCGTTCTATTTGAAACTCGTTCAAAATCTTCACTGTGTCCTTATCAGCTGAAGAAATTGCGAACGGAACTTTAAAACCTATCTTATCTAAATTTTCGGCTTTGCCGCTCAAACTGTTCCGCATCCCACGATACACTTATCCACTCACCCACGATCTAACATGATCTCCACCTCTCACTACGTGGGTGACACATGTCATGCGAATGAGAAGGGTCAGGGGCACGTTCGTCCAATTTCTTCTGGCGAGCAGTTTTTCACCGTGGCTATAAATACCCCTCCTTCCCTTCCTCACTTCTTTTACTCCGCTCGACCTCTCTCTCCAGCTCGAGCTTCTCAAACCCTAGCGCCGCCGCTACTTCATCGCCGCCGGTGAGGAAGAGCTTCACTGCCTCGACCTCGTCGCCGATGTACTCGCACCGACCGCAGAAATCTTCACTCCGCCGCCGCCGTAGCCGTCTTCCTCCGCCAAGTTAGGGCGTGGAAGATCTGCACAGACGAACTTCACATCTCCTCACTCTAGTTCGTCGTGTTCTTCATCCAGGGTAATTAGAAGTTACTTTTACTGCCCTCGTTGATTCAAATGATTATCTACAAAATCTTCAAAAGTGTTTTTCTTCATATCTTCACACACTGAACACCTCACAAGTCATATGTTCTTGATTCGTTTCTCTAAGCATCATTTTTCTTCAAGATTCCTCAATTGTGTGGATCTTCGATCTATACAACTCTGGAACCTAAGACAAAGAACGCTTAGTGAAAATCTTCAAGACTCATCTGGTCAAATTCCTCAAACTTGTTCTTTTTGAAAAACCTTCTGAGAACGCATATGACCTCTCCAAATTCCTCGCAACTATACTCTGTTCACAGGTACACATGTCAGCTGCTGAATCACTAGGTTCTCATCAACTTAACTCATTTGCAGCGTTCCTCAAAGAAAAGTTGCATACTTCTTCAGAGAATTCGATTGTTCAAATTCCTCAACTGAAGAAAATGGCTGATGGTAAAAGGCCACAGAAGGGAGGAAAGAGGCCTGAGGTAAATACAGCGTTTGAGATCCCTGATGACATATATGCTGGGTACTGCACACCTACTGAGGAAACCAAGAATGAGCGCAAAGTGCGCAAACAGAGGATAGAGAGGAGATGGGCAAGAGAATGGAGGGAGTACAGATATGTCACTCCTAAGTACATGAAGAAATTCGCACTCAATTCTCCATGCCCAAGAGCTCCATTGGCACCTAGCCAAATAGCAGATCCCACCAGCCTCAAGCGCGGTGAGGACTATCCTGATGAATGGGCCAAGTGCCAAACCAAGTTGGCTAAGCAAGCCAGAGAAGCAGTGAGGAAATTCAATGAAGACTCTGCCGATGCTGCCTCTGCTGAGGCCTCTGCTGTCAAGCCAAAGAAGGCTATGTCTAAGAAGCCTGCACGCAGGCCAAGTTCCTCAGCAATGCCCTCACGGCCAGAATCATCAAAGCCCTCATGGCCAATTCCTCATGCTGCTCCTGTTCCTCCCAAGTCCTCAGCTCCTCCGCCAAAGCCTTCAGCTGTTCCGACCAAATCCTCAGCACCTGTGCATCTCGCCTCGTGCCAAAGGACTGTAGGCATCTCCATTGCCTCAGGTGTCTCAGCTAGTTCCTTAGCTGCACCAAGTTCCTCAGCTGGCCCCTCACTGCTGAAGACAAAGGCCACTGCTGGACGAGGTCCTCGCCCAAGTCCTCAAAAGAAGCAAGTCTCTTTCCAAGTGTCGTCTGATGAAGACGAAGCTGATGATGATGAACTTGCAGAAATCATCAGAGACAGGCAAGTTAGGGCCGCTAGAGCCAAAGGATCAGAAGTGCCACTACTTTTGGATCCCAAGCTGATCCTCGACTACATTGATGATTGGCACAAGGACCCCAACACTCCCCTGCCTGACTTCAAGCTGACTCCTGGCCAGAGTCACATGCTCACCCACTTCATTCAATAAGAAAAGTGGAAATCTGAGAAGGCCAGGTAGATCAAGAAAGCGCAGTACAAGAAAGAGCGCTATCTGAAGAAAAACGTTATCTCTATGACAATTGAAGAACTTGTCACTATTCAAACTGAGATTAAGAAACTCAGTGATGACTTTGACGCATGTCGCTCTGATTGGCTTGGAGCCAAGGTTCGTTTTGTGAAACTTGCGAATAACTTCACTTCCAATGTTGCAGCCCCAACGCAACAGGAAATTCCTCAGGCTGAAGCATCTGCTCAGCCTACTGAAGAAAATGCCAGCACCGCTGATGACAATCAGGCTCCTGAAGATAATGTGAGTTCCAGGGCTGATGACTAGTGGTGTGCCTGAAGAAACTGAAGAACTCAGGGCAACTGCATCAGTTGTGCCTGAAGAAAATCAACCAGATTCCTCAGCTTCTCCTGCACCAACTTCAACTCCAATAATTCCATATGCATCAGATGTGAAGAAGACCAAGGCTGCAGAGCGTGCTACAGTGAAGAAAAGGAAAGCATCAGCTGCTTCAGATTCTTCAGCTCCGAAGAAATGAAGCCTATGAAAAGTTCGTTTGCAAATCCGATTGATGATGTTCCCATCTCAACCAGGCCATCAAAGGACCTTGTTCCTTTTGATGGAGAATATGTGATCCCCAGCGGATCTGATGAAGAAACTCCTTCTGCTGCTTCGTCTGAACCGTTGGATGAAGAAATTGAAGTGGATGTGATCCCTTCAACACCTATCATCTCCTCGCCTATGCCTCAGTTCACAGCTGAAGAGGCTGGCGTTGAAGAAATGGAAGATGAAGATGTGGACGTTGGCTGCTCCACACCCGTAATTAGTGATGAATTTTAGGAAAGTCAGCATCCAAACTCTCCAATGTTCACCCCTCTACAGCAAATTCCTCAGTCCCCCACACAAACTGTTCACATGGGCTCTGAAGAAACTCATCCCACTGCATCTGTCCCTGAGGAAATTCCAGCCACTAGCGCTGAAGAAACTGCTGCTGCTAAACAACCAACGACGCAGACTGCCACTAAGGAGGAACCAGAAATTCCTCAGCCTGATGAACCTGCGATTGAGATTCCTGAGGTCGTGATGCAACTCACTGACACTCCTCTGCCGAAGCCAAAGGATCATTTCTCACGCAAGCAAAAGTTCAAGGCTGATGATTTCTTCGGCGAGCACGTATTCTTCAAAGATTACAACCCATATGACTCTGCTCGCATTAGGAAGAGGCGTTTCTGGACTGCCAATCAAGCAAATTTCTATTCCTCAGTGTTGTTCAACAAGGAGAAAATCTTCTACCATGAGCATATTCCACACGTGGATATGGAATCTCTGCCATGCTTCACACCAGTCCTCAGTGTTCTTCACGACGCTGGACTGCTCAACTTTTGCTCTGACATCTGCGATTGGAATGAAGAACTGATTCTTCAATTCTATGCCACACTACACATAACCGGAGATGCTGAAGATGTGAATTCATGGGTGCTGGACTGGATGTCTGAAAACACTCACTACACTGCACCAGCCTCTGAATTGCTTCGTGCTCTACCACTCAGTCCTCCCCTGGAAGAAGCTTGTTGCATCTACAGTGAACCTGAGCTCACACATCATTACATGCAGGTGCTGATGAAACCCTTGAAGCCAGGTCAAGCACCAAGAACCAAATTCCTCGTGAAGGAATTGTTGTATGTGCCCAAAACTGTCTATCGTATTCTTACGAGGACAATCAGTCCCATCAAAGGCCATGACTCATCTGATGAGGAAATTGTTGGCATCATGAAGAATCTGGTATTCAACATCGTTCATGGCATTCCTGTCAATTATCACGATTTCTTCATGAGGACTATGGCCAATGTTGCACTGTCTCCGTTTGAGCTGAAGCCTTATGCACCTTGGATTATGAGATTCCTCAGGACAAGGTCTTCACTCAACTACAAAGCTGATTTCCAGAATCACCTCAGCTACTTGCCCCCAATTGAAGTCCTCAAGCAGACATATTCCTCAGTTGATGGAAAGGGCAAGGCACCAGCTATAATAGATGAAGACATTCGTCCATTGGATGGTCAGTTTCGCAAAGCTGCATTTTATTCCACCAATGATGACTCTGCCACACATGACTCTCGCAATGCACCTAAGTCCACTCCTCAAGCCACTGCTCCGTGCGTGATGACTGCCCACAAACTTCTGCTTAATCTTCACCAGAAGGTGGATCGAAATCACAAATGGGTTAAGCATCAGTTTGGCTCACTACTTCACAACATGACTGCCACACACAATGCAGTGAAGAAAAACCACTACTACCTCCATCAAGTCTTCGGTCGCACCTGGGCAATCCTGTCACATCTGTATGGTGAAGAAGATCTGAAGAACATGGGTCTCAAAGAAGATTTTGACTGGTCTGCACCTCCACCGAAGAAATTCAAGAAGGTCCAGGTTCCTTCTCTGGTGGCCAGCTCAGTTTCTTCATCGCGCGACACTGATGAACATGAAGATTTGGATGACACTACGGCAAGCCCTACATCAACAAATGACCCCAACAACGCTGGCGCTCCTTCATCAACATGATTATCTTCAGGGGCGTTAGTCCTCATTTTCGATCCTTTTGGTCATTCGATGACAAAGGGGGAGAAATATGAGTTAGTCTTCAAGCAGGTCTACTATATGGGCGTTTTTTATTTGCTAAGTTACAACTCTCATTCTTCTGAAACTTTATTGGATCAAGTTGTAATCTTAAACCCGGTGGTGCTCTGATACTTTTGATGCACTATGCTCTGATACTTTTGATACACTATTCTGCATGCTTATTCCTCGTTAATATTATTGCATGCATGTTGAATTTCATCAGGCACCATATTTCATCATGCATTTCAAATTCTTCATATTATATGTTAAATGCGTGTATCAATTACAAGATATAGGGGGAGATCTCCATGATTCAACATTTCAAGTGTGCATTGCTTCAAAAGCAAATTCCTCACTATGCACATCTTCAGGGGGAGTTCTTCTATATCTTGCAATCAAATTCCTCAATATCAGTATTTACACTTCATATGTTTATCCCCGTTGAAAACTTAACCTATATTGTCATCAATCACCAAAAAGGGGGAGATTGTAAGTGCATCTAGTGCCCCTTAGTGATTTTGGTGTATTGAAGACTTATAGGTTAAGGGACTAATGCGTTTGTGAGTGTACACAAGTCTATAAGTCTATGAGGAGTTTGATATTTACAGGAAAAGTCGACCCCGAAAAATGAATATCTTCGACTGAAGATTTTAGTATTTCTGAAGACTTTCATGAAAATTTTAAAAGTGAAGAAATTGGTGTGTCCGTGAAGACTTGATATTCATGCGAGGAATATGAAGCTTGAAGACTTTCGTTTTCATAGTTTTGTTTTTCTCTTTATTGAGTCATAGGAAACACCGTACTGTTAAAGGGGGTCGAGGAAATACTAAGGAAAAATTTCCATGTGATGCTCA
The DNA here is from genome assembly GCF_003073215.2 of Triticum urartu. Taxonomy (NCBI): domain Eukaryota; kingdom Viridiplantae; phylum Streptophyta; class Magnoliopsida; order Poales; family Poaceae; genus Triticum; species Triticum urartu. The sequence continues at coordinate 596,234,605 of NC_053023.1, read as the reverse complement.
ACTCAAAATCCTACACCTACAAATCCCTTCGAGTGAAGCCATTGGAAATATCATATAGTTCAGTCAATTTCTTCAGTGACAGAGACGAAGTTCTTCTGGTCTCTGAGGAATTTGTCCTGACTGAGGAGTTAGGAATTCGCCAGTGCGGATTGCCTACACAGTGAGGAACATGATAGCCCTGAGGATTTTGCTACTCAAAATTCCGACCGTTGCTGTGCTATGCGCCAGCTGTCCCAAAATATCTATCCACCTAACGGTCATATCATTGAAGGGCATTTATGTCTTATCATGTCGGTCTGCTCCCTAGGCTATAAATAGCCGCCCCCTACAACCACTAGCTGGTTGGCTGCTCCGAGAGAAACTGACACTTGTCATTTGAGGAGCAACCCATCCTCTGAGGACTTTGAGCGAAAATCATCAAGTGAGGAAAAACCAAAAACCCAAAACCCAAACACCTACAAACCCTAGTGATTGAGCATCAATGAAGAGATTGATCCTGAGTGGATCCGACGCTTGTTACCTTTGAAGACTGTGCTTCTTCCAGACGGTTAGGCGTCATGGTCTAGAGCATCCAATAGGAATTGTGGATCGCCGAGTGACCAAGTTTGTGAAGGTTTGGAAGTCGCCTGAAGACTTACCACAAGTGATTGGACGAGGTCTCTGTGACCTTAGTTCAAGAGAATACGGTGAGGACTGGGTGTCCTTGGAGCTGCGTGTTCAGGACTGGGTGTCCGGGACTGTGTGTCCTCGAGTTTAAATACTCAGCCGCTCCAACCAGACGTACAAATGAGACAGCAGTTGGAACTGGTCTACCAAGTCATTGTCTTCACCAAGCTTACTGGTTCTATTTCCTCAACTCTTTCATTTCCTCATAACTGTGTTGTGTGTTTGTTCATACCTGTGTTTGAAGACTTTGACTGATGACTTTCTCAATTTCCTCAGTTTAATTTCTTTAGTCTGTTTGTCTTCATCCTGTGTTATCCTGTGATTATGTTTCCTGAACTCTGTGCCTGTCTTCATTTCATCATGATGACTATGCTTGTATTCTGTTATGTTTACTTTTGAGTACTTATTCCGCTGCTAGTAGTTCTTCGCTAAGGAATTTCCTCACTCGCAAATTCCTCAGTGAAGAATTTCATAAAAATCGCCTATTCACCCCCCCTCTAGTCGATATAACGCACTTTCACCTAAGGACTAAAACCCTCCGGTTTATATAGACACCGGAGGGGGCTAAGGTTACACAAGGTCCGTTACAAAGGAGGAGATATACATATCCGTATTTCCTAGCTTGCCTTCCACGCCAAGTAGAGTCCCATCCGGACACGAGACGAAGTCTTCAATCTTGTATCTTCATAGTCCGACAGTCCGGCCAAAGGATACAGTCTGGCTGTCCGGAGACCCCCTAATCCAGGACTCCCTCAGTAGCCCCTGAACCAGGCTTCAATGATGATGAGTCTGGTGCGCATTATTGTTTTCGGCATTGCAAGGAGGGTTCTTCTCCAAATCTTGAATATCTGTAAAGTAGTGTTCGACTCCCATAAATGTTGGACTTCTTGGCTTCTGTGCCCAATAAGGGACATCTTCCACGCGTCGAGTGAATGCGAGGAGCCAGGGCGTTTTTACATTCGCCCCCCTAGCCAGGTAAATAAATGGTCAATTAAAGGGACGGGGATTCTTAGATCCAATCCATACCATCGTCCCACGGCAAGAATCTATCGGAGCACGCTCAGAAAAAATACATTCCAACATGGCCGACCACCGCAGCTCCTCCTCCCGCCCCCGTAGCTCCAAGCCCGGTGATTGGGAGTGGTGTTCCATCCTGCACAGTCGATTAGCAGAGCTGCAGACTCAGGGATTTCTCCCTCCAGCGTATATGGTCCCCGTCCGAGCCGGGCTCGCCCCTTATAATGGCAGGGAGCAAGCGGAGAGCTTCCCCAGCCCCTCTAAGGGGGAGCGGGTATGCCTCGTCCCTTACTTACTAAGGGGACTCGGATTTCCAATCCATCCATTCCTCCGCGGGCTCCTGGAGTTCTACGGCCTCCAACTGCATAATTTCACCCTGGCTTCCATACTACACATCGCCGGTTATGTTGCCCTTTGTGAGCTGTTTCAGGGCTGCGAGGCTCATTTCGAGCTGTGGAAGAGGTTATTTTGCCTTGTGCCCTGCACACAGAACGGGTCACTTTATCAGGTGGGCAGAGCCGAAATATGGCGCATCGCCGAGACCAGATACCTATCCGGCACTCCGAAGAAGACGTCCGAAGACTGGTCGTCAGAGTGGTTTTATATGGAGGACGTTCCCCTTCCAGACCCTGTTTGGCGGGGTCTTCCTGAGTTCAACAATGCTCCTCTGAAGAAACGCCGAAGCTGGCGCCCACGGAGCCCCCAAGAGGAAGACAACGGAGAAGTCCTTTACCTGATGAACCGGATTAAAGCGCTGGCTGCATCAGGATTGACAATAGTCGAGGTTATGTCAATGTGCTGAATGCGGGGAGTGCAGCCACTTCAATATCGATGGCACCCCATGTGGTGTTTTAACGGGGAAGATGATGCCACCCGCTGCGGGCGTAAGGGACCGGACTCCGCTGCTGCTTTAGCAAAAATTATGTCCGGGTTGTTCAAGGGAGAGGAAGAGGAGTTCATCTGTATCAAGCCACGGGATGGATTCTCCATGTACAACCCTCCAAGCTGGGTGAGTTGTACCTCTTTACTCCCATTCTTCCCGCATTCTTCGTCGTAGGTACTCACCTTGCCATTTATGGCAGGAACTGCGAAAAGCTGTAAGGGAGGTCAACAGCCCATCTCCACAACCAGAGGACCCTGGCCGGGCCCTCGGTCCCAGACTCGAAGAGGATCCGGACATATTCGTGGAGTTGATAGACAGGCAATTCTATCAATTGAGCCGTGATGACGCCATGGTGGCCATAACGGCCGACTATCCCAGAATGCTCCCTGCATCACACGTAAGAAAAACCAAAATCCCAGCTCCAAAAATAGGATCCTGATATGTCTTCGATCGTATCTACTTTTCCAAACACTTTTGCCCTTGTTTTGGACTCTAACTTGCATGATTTGAATGGAACTAACCCGGACTGACGCTATTTTTAGCAGAATTGCTATGGTGTTATTGTTGTGCAGAAATAAAAGTTCTCGGAATGACCTGAAAATAAACAGAGATTATTTTTGGAATATAAAAAAAATACTGGTGAAAAGATTCACGTCAGGGGGCCCACACCCTGTCCACGAGGGTGGGTGGCGCGCCAACCCCCATGGGCGCGCCCCCTGCCTAGTGGGCCCCCTAATGCTCCACCGATATCCACCTTGACTCCATATATTCATTTTCGGAGAGAAAAAAATCAAGGAGAAGGATTCATCGCGTTTTACGATACGGAGCTACCGCCAAGCCCTCAACTCTCTCGGGAGGGCTGATCTGGAGTCCGTTCGGGGCTCCGGAGAGGGGAATCCGTCACCATCGTCATCATCAACCTTCCTCCATCACCTATTTCATGATGCTCGCCACCGTGCGTGAGTAATTCCATCGTAGGCTTGCTGGACGGTGATGGGTTGGATGAGATTTATCATGTAATTGAGTTAGTTTTGTTAGGCTTTGATCCCTAGTATCCACTATGTTCTGAGATTGATGTTGCTATGACTTTGCTATGCTTAATGCTTGTCACTAGGGCCCGAGTGCCATGATTTCAAATCTGAACCCATTATGTTTTCATGAATATATGTGAGTTCTTGATCCTATCTTGCAAGTCTATAGTCACCTATTATGTGTTATGATCCGTTAACCCCGAAGTGACAATAATCGGGATACTTACCGGAGATGACCGTAGTTTGAGGAGTTCATGTATTCACTATGTGTTAATGCTTTGGTCCGGTACTCTATTAAAAGGAGGCCTTAATATCCCTTAGTTTCCAATAGGACCCCGCTGCCACGGGAGGGTAGGACAAAAGATGTCATGCAAGTTCTTTTCATAAAGCACGTATGACTATATTCGGAATACATGCCTACATTACATTGATGAACTAGAGCTAGTTCTGTGTCACCCTAGGTTATAACTGTTGCATGATTGATCGCATCCGACATAATTTTCCATCACCGATCCAATGCCTACAGGCTTTTCATATATTGTTCTTCGCTTATTTACTTTCCCGTTGCTACTGTTACAATCACTATAAAACCAAAAATATTACTTTTGTTACCATTAGCACTACTATCATATTACTTTGCTACTAAATACCTTGCTACAGATATTAAGTTTCCAGGTGTGGTTGAATTGACAACTCAGCTGCTAATACTTGAGAATATTCTTTGGCTCCCCTTGTGTTGAATCAATAAATTTGGGTTGAATACTCTACCCTCGAAAACTGTTGCGATCCCCTATACTTGTGGGTTATCAAGACTAATTTTTGGCGCTGTTGCCGAGGAGCATAGCTCTATTCTTTGAGTCACTTGGGATTTATATCTGCTGGTCACTATGAAGAACTTGAAAGTAAAAGAACCAAGATTTTTCCCTCAACTACGAGGGGAGGTAAGGAACTGCCATCTAGCTCTGCACTTGATTCACCTTCTGTTTTGAGTAAACTTGCGACACCTACACCTGCTATTCATTCTGATATGTCGCATGTTATTGATGATGCCACTTCTGCTTTGCATGATACTTATGATGAAACTACTTCTATGCTTGATAATACTGTGCCACTAGGTGAATTTCTTGATGAACAACTTGCTAGGGCTAGAGAGAATGAAATTATTGAAACTGATAATATTGATGAAAGTGATGATGAAGATTCTCCCCCTAGATATGAATTGCCTGTTGTGCCTGAGGGTTATGTTATGGATGAAGAAACTGCTAGAGACTTTCTTAGCTTGCAATGATAGATCTGATCTTAAGAAATTATTAGCTAAGCTTAAAGAAAAGTCTTTGAATGCTAGAATGAAATATGACCCTGCTTTTGCTACTTCACCTATCTTTATTACTGATAAGGATTATGATTTCTCTGTCGATCCTGAGTTAATTACTTTGGTTGAATCTGATCCTTTTTATGGCTATGAATCTGAAACTGTTGTGGCACATCTCACTAAATTAAATGATATAGCCACCCTGTTTCCTCATGATGAGAAAACTCGCTAGTACTTTATCCTTAAGTTGTTTCTGTTCACATTAAAGGGTGATGCTAAAACATGGTTTAATTCTCTTGATCCTGGTTGTGTGCGTAGTCCCCAGGATATGATTTATTACTTCTCTGCTAAATATTTCCCCGCTCATAAGAAACAACCTGCCTTAAGGGAAATATATAATTTTTTGCAAATTGAAGAAGAGAGTCTTCCACAAGCTTGGGGGAGGCTTTTCCAATTACTAAATGCTTTGCGTGATCATCCTCTCAAGAAAAATGAAATACTTGATATCTTTTATAATGGACTAACCGATGCTTCCAGAGACTACCTGGATAGTTGTGCGGGTTGTGTTTTAAGGGAAAGAACTGTTGATCAAGCTGAATTGCTATTGAATAATATGTTGACTAAAGTGAAAATGATTGGACACTTACTGAACCAACTCCTTAGCCAACTCCGAAGAAAAGGGGTATTCTATTTCTCAGTCCTGAAGATATGCAAGAGCCAAAGAAATCTATGAAAGAAAAAGGTATTAAAGCTGAAGATGTTAAGAATTTATCACCTATTGAAGAAATACATGGTCTTGATAACCCGACACAAGTAGTAAAGGTAAATTCTCTCTATAGTTTTGATAAATGTGAAATCCCATTTACTAAGTTCGCTAGCCAATGCTTTGATGAGTTTGATGACTTTATGGTTAAACAACAAAACTTCAATGCTTATGTTGGTAGACAATTGAAACGCAATGCTGATATGCTAGAACACTTGAGTGATTATATGGCTAGTGTTAAAGGTGAACTTACACTTATTAGTAAACATGCTTCTATGGTTACCACTCAAGTAGAACAAGTACTTAAGGCTCAGAATGATTTGCTCAATGAATTAAATAATAAGAAAAATGATAATTCTGTTAGAGTTATGACTAGAGGCGGTAAAATGACTCTGGAACCTTTGTATCCTGAGGGCCATCCTAAGAGAATTGAGCAAGATTCTCAGAGAAATAATGTAGATGCACCTAGTTCTTCTAAGAGGAACAAAAAGAAAAATGATAGGACTTTGCATGCTTCTAATGAACCTGTTGTTGACACACCTGAGAATCCCAATGATATTTCTTTTTCTGATGCTGAAACACAATCTGGTAATGAACGTGAACCTAGTGATAATGTTAATGATGATGTTCATGTTGATGCTCAACCTAGCAATGGCAATGATATAGAGATTAAACCTGGTGTTGATCTTAATAACCCACAATCAAAGAATCAACGTTATGATAAGAGAGACTTTGTTGCTAGGAAGCACGGTAAAGAAAGAGAACCATGGGTTCAGAAACCCATGCCTTTTCCTCCTAAACCATCCAAGAAAAAGGATGATGAGGTTTTTGAGCGCTTTGCTGAAATGATTAGACCTATCTTTTTGCGTATAAGTCTGAATGATATGCTTAAAATGAACCCTTATGCTAAATACATGAAAGATATTGTTACTAATAAAATAAAGATACCGGAAGCTGAAATTTCCACCATGCTTGCTAATTACACTTTTAAGAGTGGAATACCAAAGAAACTTGGAGATTCAGGAGTACCAACTATACCATGCTCCATTAAAAGAACCTATGTTAAAACTGCTTTATGTGATCTTGGAGCCGATGTTAGTGTTATGCCTCTCTCTTTATATCGTAGACTTGATTTGAATAAGTTCACACCTACTAAAATATCTTTGCAAATGGCTGATAAATCAACTGCTATACCTGTCGGTATTTGTGAGGATGTGCCTGTTGTGGTTGCAAATGTTACCATTTTATCGGACTTTGTTATTCTTGATATTCCCGAGGACGATAGTATGTCGATTATCCTTGGTAGACCCCTTTTGAATACTGCAGGGGCTGTTATTGATTACAACGAAGGCAATGTAACTTTTCGTGTTAATGGTAATGAGCATACGGTACACTTTTCGAGGAAACAACCTCAAGTCCACAGTATCAATTCTATTGGAAAAATTTCAACAATCACTATTGGAGGTTTTGAATTTCCTCTTCCTACTGTCAAGAAGAAATATGATATTCTTATTGTTGGGGATGTGCATATCCCCGTTGAGGTAACCTAGTGTTATTCGAAAATTCTTCGGTTTCATGTTATTCGGAATGAGTTTGTTAATAATACCTGATCAACCTTGTTAGTGGATTCCTTTTGATGAGGATGACATGGATGAAGTTAGAAAACACAACTTTCTGTACCCTCTTTTTACTTTCTGTTATTTATATTAAATAAAGCAAAAATAGTATTTTCTGTCTGTTTTCTGAATTATCCATGCAATAAAAAATACCCCGAAAATAAAAGTTCTCCAAATGCCCTGAAAATGAAATATGATTTTTTTCTAGAATATTTGAGGATTTTAGGCACTCGGAACGCAGCAGGGGGAGCAGCCACATGCCCACGAGGGTGGAGGGCACGCCAACCCCCTAGGTGCGCCCCCTGCCTTGTGGACCCCACGTGGGTCCCGTCCACTTATACTTGCACCCACACACTTCATCTTGCTCTAGAAAAAATCACTATCCAACTCAAACCCGAGTTCTTGCTCATCTTGCTGCCATTTTCGATCTCCTTGCTCAAAGCTCCTCTCACAAAACTGCTTTGGGGGATTGTTCTTTGGTATGTGACTCCTCCAATGGTCCAATTAGTTTTTGTTCTAGTGCTTTATTTATTGCAAATTTTTGCTGCTTAGGTGACGCTGTTCTTGAGCTTGCATGTCAAATTTATGTGGTCAAAAGTAGTTTTAATGCATGATATAACCTCTAGGCACTTGTAGGAGTAGTTGCTATCAATCTTGTTGAGTTTGGTTCACTTTTATTTTAAGTTACTAAAAAATTCAGAAAATTTAAGAAAAAGATGAAGAGATTTTTGAGGGGCTCATCGAGCCGAAGCGTGAAGGATAAGCAAAGTGAGGAGAACAAGAAGCCCAAGTATAATCTCCCTTGTACTGCGGACGTTCGGCCATGTGAATGGCCTTGTGATGAGTTCTTGACAGAAGTTGGGATTCATGAAGATTTTTATCATTTGGCTGAGAATGCAGGCCTCACTGCCTTCCTCCACGACCAGCGTGAATAGTATCTCTTACTCACCAATATCTTTGTGCAAAATTTTCATTTCCATGCTAGGAGATCACCACCTTCGGTGGAATTTTGTTTATATGATGAGCATAAGGAGATGTCATTTTATGATTTTTGCCAGGTCTGTTTGATACCCTTTGAGGGCGGCATAGAGGAACCACATCGTAATGATGTGGAGGGATTTATTGATACAATTGTTCTAGGGGAAACGAGGAAAGTTTCTGATGCGAAAATCACTAGCATACGTTTTCCCGTTCTATGTTACTTCGCAATATTTGCTAGTAGATGCTTAATTAGTCACGGGAACTGTGGAAACCTTAGTGCCCCTGATATTGTTATTTTGCGCCATGCCTTGTTTCATGATACTACTTTCAGTTTAGGCGCTATTGTTGCTAAACGGTTAAATCTGAACCATACTAAGGGCCCCATCCTCGGAGGCATCTTTGCCTTGCGCCTTGCTGCACACTTTAACATACCTATCAGGCATTATGAGAAAGAGGAAAAGTTGCTGCCTCCTATTGTTCTAGGTTATAAGAGTATGGTAGCACATGAGTTTATTGTTAAGGATAAGAATAAGGTACTCAAATATAAATTGATATTTAACAAAAATTAGTGTGAGTTTATTACCTTGCATGCGCCCTCTTTGTTCAACATATTTTCAGGCATGTACCTTGTTCTGTCGGAGGCCATTCATGCCTACCGGAGCCAGATGTCAGCTGCAGAGCCGGAGCCACCATCTGATCCTCACCGTCAGTCTGTTTATTAGTGGAATCCGGAGGAGATCACCAACCAGTGGCAATCTGAGGAGCCTTCTCAGTACGACCCCAGCTACACGTTTTGATCCGTGGATAGACCAACTTAGGCCAAACTCCTAAGCTTGGGGGAGTACGTATATCTCACCGAACATTACATTCATGTTCACACACTCATAGCCAGTTGTCGGTGCTCATAACATTTTTTCATTGTATCATCCATGCTAGTTTATTTTATCGCTTTCTTCTTGTGTGTTTGAAAAACATAAGAAAAACCAAAAAAATTAGTTGTAGCTTTTAGTTAGTTTACTTTCCATGCCTGTAGTAGTAGTAATTAAAAAGAAACCAAAAAGATTTCTCATTCTTCTTTTGCTTGTTGGGAGCTTTCCCGTGTAAATAGTTTTATTCTTTTCTTTGGGGGCGAGAGGAGAAGACCTAAATGAAAATGTTGAGTGGCTTTCTTATGCATTATTGTTGATCATATAAAATAGCCCATATTACTTGTCTTCTCCCTGTATATGAATGCTTGCAGATTCTAGCTTAGTCCAATGCACATGCACTATTATTATTATCCACACTATTCGGTCGTGCAAGTGAAAGGCAATAATGACGATATATGATGAACTGATTGAGATGAGAAAAGCTGGTATGAACTCGACCTCTCTTGTTTTGTAAATATGATTAGTCCATCATTCCTGATTCAGCCTATTGTGAATGAAACATGTTTGCAATGACAATAGAGATTATAGTTGCTTATGCCATGCTTAATTTAGCTAGGAGTTTATAAAGTTTACCTTGCGTGCCAACATGTTTTAACATGGTTGTGATGTGGTATGATGGGTGGTATCCTCCTTGAACGATTCGAGTGGCTTGACTTGGCACATGTTCACACATGTAGTTGAAACAAAATAAACATAGCCTCCACGATATTTATGTTCATGGTGAATTATATCCTACTCATGCTTGCATTCGGTGTTGATTAATTTTAATGCATGTTCATGACTAGTGTCGCTCTCTAGCTGTTCGCTTCCCAGTCTCTTTCTAGCCTTCACGTTTACTAAGAGGGAATACTGCTTGTGCATCCAATTCCATAAACCCCAAAGTTATTCCATATGCGTCCACCATACCTTCCTAGATACGGTATCTACCTGTCGTTCCAAGTAAATTTGTATGTGCCAAACTCTAAACCTTCAAATAAACATTCTGTTTTGTATGCTCGAATAGCTCATGTATCAACTAGGGATGTCTGTATCTTCCATGCTAGGCGGGTTATTCTCAAGAGGAGTGGACTCCGCTCCTTCACTCAAGAAAATGGCTGGTCACCGGGATGCCCAGTCCCATGCTCAAATCAAATCAAAATAATTGCAAACAAAACTCCCCCAGGACTTTGTTAGTTGGAGGCACCCGTTGTTTCGGGCAAGCCATGGATTGATGCTTGTTGGTGGTGGGGGAGTATAAACTTTACCATTCTGCTTGGGAACCGCCTATAATGTGTGTAGCATGGAAGATATCGAGATCTCTCGGTTGTTATGTTGACAATGAAAGTATACCGCTCAAAATATTATTCATCTCTATTTCAAAACCGAGCTCTGGCACCTCTACAAATCCCTGCTTCCCTCTGCGAAGGGCCTATCTATTTACTTTTATGTTGAGTCATCATCCTCTTATTAAAAAGCACCAGTTGGAGAGCACCGCTGTCATTTGCATTATTACTGTTAGTTTACATTGAGTATGACTTGACTGGATCTCTTTTACCATGAATTACAATGTCTAGTCAGTCCTTGATCTTTAAAGGTGCTCTGCATTTATGTTTTGCGGTCTCAGAAAGGGCTAGCGAGATACCATCTTGTTATATCATATCATCATTGTTTTGAGAAAGTATTGTCATCCGAGATTTGTTATTATTGCTCGCTAGTTGATTATGCCATTGATATGAGTAAACATGAGACCTAAATGTTATTGTGAATATGGTTAGTTCATAATCTTTGCTAAAAACTTGAATGATGGCTGAATTGCTTGTAAGAGTTTGTAAAAGTTTGTCTTTATCACATTCAGTTTACCAACTGAATTGCTTGAGGACAAGCAAAGGTTTAAGCTTGGGGGAGTTGATACGTCTCCGTCGTATCTACTTTTCCAAACACTTTTCCCCTTGTTTTGGACTCTAACTTGCATGATTTGAATGGAACTAACCCGGACTGACGCTGTTTTCAACGGAATTGCCATGGTGTTATTTTTGTGCAGAAATAAAAGTTCTCGGAATGACCTGAAAATCAACGGAGATTATTTTTGGAATATATAAAAAATACTGGAAGAAGAATCCATGTTAGGGGGCCCACACCCTGTCCATGAGGTGGGGGCGCGCCTACTGAGGGAGTCCTGGCCTAAGGGGTCCTCAGGCATCCGGCCTATTAGCCATGGGCCGGACTGATGGGCTGTGAAGATACAAAGACCGAAGACTGCACCTGTGTCCGGATGGGACTCTTCTTGGCGTGGAAGGCAAGCTTGGTGACCGTATATGTAGATTCCCTTCTTTGTAACCGACCTTGTGTAACCCTAGATCCTCCCGGTGTCTATATAAACCGGAGGACTTAGTCTGGATAGGACACTCATTATCATAGCCATACAAGCTAGACCTCTAGGGTTTAGCCATTATGATCTTGAGGTAGATAAACTCTTGTAATACTCATATTCATCAATATCAATCAAGAAGGACGTAGGGTATTACCTCCATAGAGAGGGCCCAAACCTGGGTAAACATCGTGTCCCTTGTCTCCTGTTACCATCGACCTTAGACGCATAATTTGGGACCCCCTACCCGAGATCCACCGGTTTTGACACCGACATTGGTGCTTTCATTGAGAGTTCCTCTGTGCTGTCGCTAAAAGGTTTGATGGCCCCTCCAATCATCAAAAGTGACGGTGTCTAAGGAGAAACTTTCCTCCCCGGACAGGTCTTTGTGTTCGGTGGCTTCGCACTGCGGGTCAACTCGTTTGGCCATCTGAAGCAGATCGAAATCTACGCCGCTGGCCATCAGGTCAGATTTGGGAGCTTGAACTATGTTGCGGACATTCGTGGAGACTTGATCTTCGCCGGATTCGAGACCACGGTAGCCGCTCCCGATCACCCCGATGATCATGACCTAAATCTGTCATCTGGCGGCATCGATGAGACTGCTCCTGTAACCGCTCTGGCCCTAGATCCAGAGCAAGCCGTGCCATCCAAGGACGGGAGGATGAACCCCACCATGGAGGCCACAGATTCCACGGCATTGGAGCCGCACATAGACTTAACCTCTCATGACGTTTTTGTCAGCGGAACACCGGACTCATCTCTGATCGTAAGTTCCGAACCACGTGAGCCCGCAGACGCCGAGCTTGATCGTTTGTCGATCTTCGAATTCAGCGTCGCAGACATCTTCCAGCACTCACCTTTTGCGATGTGCCTAAACTCATTAAAAAACCTGTCCTTGGCGGAGGACTCACAACCGAACTATATCCGGCTCAAACTAGGGGCTGACGGTGGAGAATTTTGCTTCCCACCCGCCACCCACCAAAAGCTACCCAAAGTGCAAATTGCTACCTCAGTCTGACGAGGAGGCGCCGGAATACATCCCTCCATCGTACAATGCGGCTGACCGACCACCACGTGGTCGAGACAAAATGGCAACTCACGCCAAACACCAGCCAGCCCCACCTCAGCGCATAGGCAGAGGTAAATTAGCCCATGGTCATACATATGACCTCCGGCAAAACCTGAACAATAAAGCATGACATACTATATCAATCTACGGATCACGAGGGTGTGCCTCGACACACGACGATGGCCACCTATTCGGACATGACAAACTTAGTCATGACCGGGCCGAAAACCGCAGACGGACTCCAACAGAGCTACATCGCGATACGACCCGATATAGAGGCATCGAATACCCTCATTGCTTCACTGATGAGGTCCTGGATCATGAATTCCCAAAAGGGTTCAAACCTGTGAATATAGAATCATACGAGGGAACCACGGACCCCGCGTTGTGGATCGAAGACTTCATTCTCCACATTCATATGGCCCGCGGCGATGACCTCCACGCCATCGAATACCTCCCTTTAAAACTCAAAGGGCTAGCTCGGCACTGGCTCAACAGTCTGCCCGCAAATTCTATTGGTAGCTGGGAGGACTTGGAAGAGGCCTTCCTCGATAACTTCCAAGGTACATATGTTCGACCTCCGGACGCTAATGACTTAAGCCATATAGTTCAACAGCTCGGAGAGTCCGCTAGGAAATTCTGGACTAGGTTCTTAACTAAAAAGAACCAAATCGTCGATTGTCCAGATGCCGAAGCCTTAGCAGCCTTCAAACATAGCATCCGCGACGAATGGCTCGCTCGCCACCTCGGCCAAGAAAATCCAAAATCCATGGCAGCCCTCACGGCACTCATGACCCGCTTTTGTGCGGGCGAGGACAGTTGGTTGGCCTACAGCAAAAACAATGCAAGCGACGCTGGCACCCCTGAAGCTAAAACTAGCAAAGACAAGTCTCGACGCAACAGATACAAGCGCCGAAGCAACAGTGATAACACCGAGGACACGACAGTTAATGCCGGATTCAGGGGCTCTAAGACTGGTCGGCGGAAGAAGCCATTCCAAAAGAACAATTCAGGCCCATCCAGCTTGGACCGCATACTTGATCGTCCGTGCCAGATTCATGGCACCCCAGACAAGCCACCCAATCATACAAATAGAGATTGCTGGGGTTTTAAACAGGCTATAAATTGAACGCCGAGAACAGAGAAAAGGGATCACAAAGCAAGGACGATGACGAAGAGCCCCAGCAACCGAACACAGGGGGACAGAAGAAGTTTCCCCTTAGGTTAAAATGGTGAACATGATATACGCTGCCCACATCCCCAAGAGGGAGCGCAAGCGTGCACTCAGGGACGTCTATGCGATAGAGACAGTTGCCCCAAAATGTAACCCATGGTCGTCATGCCGGATCACCTTTGATCGACGGGATCATCTGACCAGTATCCGTCATGGTGGCTCAGTTGCACTGGTCTTAGACCCGATAATTGATGGGTTCCACCGGACTCGTGTCCTTATGGACGGAGGTAGCAGCCTTAATCTGCTCTATCAGGATACAGCGCGAAAAATGGGCATTAACCCATCTCAGATCAAGCCCACCAGGACTACCTTCAAAGGAGTCAAACTAGGTGTAGAGGCCCGCTGTACGGGCTCAATCACATTAGAGGTTGTCTTCGGGTCTTTGAACAACTTCCGAAGCGAGGAGTTAATCTTCGATATCGTCCCATTCCGCAGCGACTATCATGCATTGCTCGGACGAACCGCATTTGCTCGATTGAACGCAGTACCACACTATGCTTATCTTAAGCTCAAGATGCCCAGTCCGCGCGGCATCATAATGGTTAATGGAAATATGGAACACTCCCTCCGTATGGAAGAGCACATAGCTGACCTAGCAGCAAAAGTACAGAGCGGCCTTCTCAAGCAGAACCTGAATTCGGCTGCCGAGCCCACGGACACCGTTAAGAGGGTCCGAACTACTCTGCAGCAGGAGAGCTCGGCTCGTCAGGAGCTCGACTAGCAATCAGGCCTCCGTCGTAGCTACGATCAAGTGGTGGCATTCGTGCCGCGCGTACATAGCTACGCACTCAAAATCCCATGGGCATCAACAGAGGCACAACTAGCTTGTGGTCTGTAGTACGGCTTAACCGACGTCGGATACACATATACTTTCACTTTCACTTGTTTCCTTTTCAGGTATCAATCCCACAGGCACCATCTGATGGCCTGGTCATCGGTCCTCTTGAAGGATAAACACACCAAGATGGTGAGAAACACGGACATATGGGGGACTTTTTAGGTGATTCTGTTAGCGATAACTTTCCTGTTTTTCAGGACCCACATGCAGCTCTCCCTTGGTTTCGTCATGTCAAATAGCCTATTGCTTATCGTACCTCCTGTATCAATGCGCTTTGACGTACTAAATTAAATTACAATGAGAACAGTTTGCGGCTGGAGCTGTAGGACTCCAGCTTTTACCTTTGTACCTTTTCTGTTTTCTTTTTTTTTCAGCTCCCTGTGGATAATCCTATCAGGTAGCACCCGTACACTTTGGTACGCTCGATGCTTGCCTGGGGCTTCATAGCACCCCACATTACGGCAACAAAAGTACGAACACTTTTTATAAGTATAGTACGGCACCCCGAATTTAGCATTATATGCATTGGCTCCGAATCATGTCTTTGGTCAATAGTTGGGTTGCCATACTCCTGTGCTTGCTACCTTACGTTCCGCTACATCGACTAAGGTAGTAAAGGGAGAACTACTGTGATTGTGCCTTGGTTTATCCAAAGGAGCACCTCAGTAGAGAAAGCCGAAAACTGACAGTCATGATGCGGTGAGAGCCGGTCAGCTGTTCAGAGGTTGCAAATCGTTGGAGATTTCTTCCGCATTACGCGAAGGATTGGTACTTCCCGATCAGATGCTTATAGCACTCTAGTTCGGATACTAGGGGTTGCGCCCATGTTTTTATTGTCGCACTCCTATGGCTAAGTGAGAGCGTTACAGCCGCATAGTCTGGTTGCCTGGTTCGTTGCGCTAAACAACTCCTTCAAGGGCCATCTAATTGGATCAAGATTGTTTAGATTCCATCCCGAACACCCTCGTACTACCTACATGGGGGCAGAAGCCGATGATTGGTTAACCCTCAGATTTCATACAACACGGCCGCACAGGAAGTAAAAATTTTAAAACATAACAAGCATTATATGGCATAAACACTTTGTTTTACAAGGTAGAGGGAGCTTGAGTACATTCACTCAAAGATAATGTCTTTTGCACAACGATTCGCAACAATGCGGGATCTCTCCAGGACACCACCAAAATATAACTCGGGTCGGCGGTGCTCCTTGCCCTCAGGTGGCCCCTCGGTCATTAGCTTCTTGGCAACCATCTTCGCCCAATGCGTCTTGACGCGGGCAAAGGCCATCCGTGCACCTTCGATACAGACCAACCGCTTTATAACCTCAAGCCGGGGGCAGGCATCAACAAGTCGCTTCACAAGTCCAAAGTAGCTGCTAGGTATCGGCGCGGCAGGCCATAGTCAAACTATCAGCTCCTTCATGGCTAGCTCGGCCGCCTTGTGCAGCTCGACCAGCTATTTCAGCTGGTCGCTGAAGGACACCGTATGTTCGGGCATAAGATACTGAGACCAGAACAACTTCTCCGTAGAACTCCCCTCCTTGGCTCGATAGAACTCGGCAGCGTCTGATACACTGCGCGGAAAATCCATAAACGCCCTTGGAGAGCTCCAAATTCTGGTAAGTAAAAGGAACGCTTCCTTCACAGACTTGCTTTGCATAATGAAAGCCTTACCCGCCGCAATCTTCCGGGCCACCTGGATTTCCTAAAGGGTGCTCTGCGCTTCGGCTCGAGCCTCATGTTCGCTCTAGAGGGCCTTCGCAAGTTCGGATGCTTGCGTCTTAGAATCACCCTCCATCGACTCGCACTTCTTGACGGCGTCCTGGAGCTCTTGCTGAACCTCGCCGACCTGGTCCTCGTGCTTCTTACGCGCGGTGTGTTCCTTGGCCGCTTTGTCCTCGGCCTTCTCTAATGCCTTCTTGAGGACCGCCACCTCGGTCGTGGCCCCTAATAAAGTTCATGGCACTTTAGTCAGCACGAACCATTCATCCTTCCTAAACATACATGCAAGTTACTGCATACCTTTTTGTCCTCTAGCTGCTTCCTCACGAGGCCGAGCTCTTTCTCGACCCGCTCCAGATTCTGCTTCAGTCCAGAGACCTCCGCAGTATGCGCGGCAGCAGCCAGCAGCGATGCCTGCTTATTCACACAGACATATTATGTTAGGCTTTTCCTTTTCGGACACCGAACAGAGCATCAGGGGCTACTGTCCATTTTGTGATATTTTTTCTACAATTGTTACCTCAAAGCCTGTTAAAAGGCTAGTGCAGGCCTCGGTCATTCCGCTTTTGGCGGACTGAACCTTTTCGATCATCGTACCCATGAGGGCACGGTGCTCATCCACAATGGAGGCGCCTCGCAGCGCCTACAGCAGACTATCCGGTGCCTCTGGTTGGACAGAGGTCACCAGCGGAGCAGGCTCACCTCCTCCTTTTGAGGAAGGCCGTTTGTTGGACTCCAGAGCCGTGTAGGTCTCCGGAATGGTATCCGGCTGAGGGCCGAAGAGAACTTGGCCCCTACTGCCAGTCCCCGTGGGGGCTTTTTTCCCCATGTGTCTGGCAGCCAAGGAGTCATCCTGCGGCGCCGCCTTAACGATTTCTGGAATCTTCCCCTGGTCTGGGAAGATCCTTTGAGACGCCACCTCGTCATCACCCTTGGGTGAGGCAGAATGAGCGGGCGGCGGAGACATGTTAGCCATCTCCTCTGAGTCTAGTGAATCCTCTGTCGAGGATCGCGGGGAGCCGCCGCGGGCCGGACTATAATGGCATAGTTTAAACATACTAATATTATAAACTGCAAAGGCCAGGTATGCGGAGGTGCATAGGGTTTTGGTACTTACAAGGCATCCCGAGGCTTGGTCTGGGGCATTCGCTCCGGACTGCTTCGACATCCCATGCGGAGTTATTCGCAAGGGAGCCCTTCCCCCTCTTGGGCTCTTTCTCCTCCAGATTCATGGAGGCCTCTCTTTTCTTCTTTCCCCCCCTCCAGGGGGAAGCCACTTTCTTCTTCCTCCTTGCCGTCGTCTTCAGCGACCGAAGAGCCAGTCTCGTCTTCGGACGACATGTCCGAAGCACCCTTTCGGCGAAGGCTGCTCCTGCTCCCTTTGGTTGTCTTCTCGGCCTTCTTCTCCGGCACATCATAAGGCGCTAGAAATAGCATTTTCATTTGGAGTGGGGTTTCCTCGTCTTCGGGAAGTGGAGCGGGACAATTAATCCGCTCCGCTATGTCGATCCAGGCCTGAAAATTGATAGGAAGGCTTAGACTCTTTCCCAAAATATGGCAGTAAAGGTTATACCTTGAATACATGAAAGAACTTACCGAATTGGCCTGGTGCTTTAAGCTGAGCCCACAATCTTTGGTCGTGGGCGGTGGTGTCTCGCCGGCCTTGAAGAGCACTTTCCAGATATCTTCGTGCGTTGTGCCGAAGAGTTCTCATAGTGTCTGATGCTTGGCCGGATCGAACTCCCACAAAAAGCAAGTCCGGTGTTTGCACGAAAGGATCCGACGAATGAGCATAACCTGGATCACGTTGACGAGTTTGATCCTCTTGGTTAGAATGTTCTGAACGCACGTCTGGAGCCCAGTCAGCTCACTCGAAGAGCCCCAGGCGAGGCCCTTCTCTTGCCAGGAGGTAAGCCGCAGCGGAGTTCCGGATCAAAATTCGGGGGCCGCCGCCCAGTTGGTGTCACGCGGCTCGGTGATGTAGAACCACCCCGACCACCACCCCTTCACCATCTCCATGAAGGAACCTTCGGGCCATATCACGTTGGGCATCTTGCCCACCATGGCGCCTCCGCACTCTGCCTGTTGGCCCCTCCGCACTCTGCCTGTTGGCCCCTCACCACCTTCAACTTTACATTGAACGTCTTCAGCCATAGGCCGAAGTGAGGCGGGATACGGAGGAAAGCCTCGCAAATGATTATAAATGCTGAGATGTTGAGGACAAAATTGGGGGCTAGATCATGGAAGTCTAGCCCGTAGTAAAACATCAGTCCGCGGACAAATGGGTGGAGAGGGAATCCTAGCCCACGGACGAAGTGTGCGAGAAATACAAACCTCTCATGGGGCTCTGGGGTAGGGATGATCTATCCTTCGGCCGGGATATGGTGAACGATCTCCTTGGCCAGGTATCCGGCCTCTCGAAGCTCTTTGATGTCTTTCTTCTTAACAGAAGAAGCCATCCACTTGCCACCTGCTCCGGATCCGGACATGGTAGAGCACTTTCTCGGGTGGGAAACAGATGAGAAATTGGGAGCTGGAGCTCAAGAGTGGAAAGGCAAAAGAAGAGAGAAGGCGTGGGAGAAGAAAGGGGAATATTATCTCCTTATAAGGGCAGTGAATATTGAACGCCACCCCACTCGCCTCAAAATTCACCTGCTCCCTAGGGCTGTATAAACGGCACGGTTGGGTTACCCATGCTCGTATTGATGAGAATCCCGCGATAAGGGGACACGATCTCTGCTTTCATAATACGTGCCAATGGCAACCGCGTCTCGAAACATGGAGCGGCAAGCAAAAAAACAGTTCGAAATTATGACCGGATGGGCGTGATGTCATGTTGTAAAAGTTGTCAGCAGATTGGACTCGTGTAGTATTATATTCTCTCTACGGTTCTGTGTGGTGTGTGTTACAGGTCCGGACACGATCAATTCGTCCGAAGACTATTTTGAAGTCCGGAAGGAGGAACCCACCTTGCAATGCCGAACACAGCACTACGCGCCGGATACCTTGTCATTTAAGCCAGGTTTAGGGGCTACTGAGGGAGTCCTGGACTAAGGCGTCCTCGGGCGTCCGGCCTGTTAGCCATGGGCCGGACTGATGGGCTGTGAAGATACGAAGACCGAAGACTGCACCCGTGTCCGGATGGGACTCTCCTTGGCGTGGAAGGCAAGCTTGGCGACCGGATATGTAGATTCCCTTCTTTGTAACCGACCTTGTGTAACCCTAGATCCTCCCAGTGTCTATATAAACCGGAGGACTTAGTCCGGATAGGACACTCATTATCATAGCCATACAAGCTAGACCTCTAGGGTTTAGCCATTACGATCTCGAGGTAGATCAACTCTTGTAATACTCATATTCATCAATATCAATCAAGCAGGACGTAGGGTATTACCTCCATAGAGAGGGCCCGAACCTGGGTAAACATTGTGTCCCTTGTCTCCTGTTACCATCAACCTTAGACGCATAGTTTGGGACCCCCTACCCGAGAACCACCGGTTTTGACACCGACACCTACCCCCCTAGGCGCGCCCCCTGCCTCGTGGGCCCCCTGATGCTCCACCGACGTCCACCTTGACTCCATATATTCACTTTCGGGGAGAAAAAACTCGGGGAGAAGGATTCATCGCGTTTTACGATATGGAGCCGCCGCCAAGCCCTAAACTCTCTTGGGAGGGCTGATCTGGAGTCCGTTCGGGGCTCCGGAGAGGGGAATGCGTCGCCATCGTCATCATCAACCTTCCTCCATCACCAATTTCATGATGCTCACCGCCGTGCATGAGTAATTCCATCATAGACTTGCAAGACAGTGATGGGTTGGATGAGTTTTATCATGTAATCGAGTTAGTTTTGTTAGGGTTTGATCCCTAGGTTCAACTATGTTCTGAGATTGATGTTGCCATGACTTTGCTATGCTTAATGCTTGTCACTAGGGCCCGAGTGCCATGATTTCAGATCTGAACCCATTATGTTTTCATCAATATATGTGAGTTCTCGATCCTATCTTGCAAGTCTATAGTCACCTATTATGTGTTATGATCCGTTAACCCCGAAGTGACAACAATCGGGATACTTACCGGAGATGACCGTTGTTTGAGTAGTTCATGTATTCACTATGTCTTAATGCTTTGGTCCGCTACTCTATTAAAAGGAGGCCTTAATATCCCTTAGTTTCCAATAGGACCCCGCTGCCACGGGAGGGTAGGACAAAGGATGTCATGCAAGTTCTTTTCCATAAGCACGTATGACTATATTCGGAGTACATGCCTACATTACATTGCTGAACTGGAGCTAGTTCTGTGTCACCCTAGGTTATAACTGTTGCATGATTGATTGCATCTGACATAATTTTCCATCACCAATCCAATGCCTACGAGCTTTTCATATATTGTTCTTCGCTTATTTAATTTCCCGTTGCTACTGTTACAATCACTATAAAACGAAAAATATTACTTTTGTTACCGTTACCACTACTATCATATTACTTTGCTACTAAATACCATGCTACAGATATTAAGTTTCCAGGTGTGGTTGAATTGACAACTCAGCTACTAATACTTGAGAATATTCTTTGGCTCCCCTTGTGTCGGATCAATAAATTTGGGTTGAATACTCTACCCTCGAAAACTGTTGCGATCCCCTATACTTGTGGGTTATCAAGCGGTAATATTATTGGAAAAGGGGTTATTCAAGATTTCTTTACTTGTACCAGTGCACTTCCCACTTTGGGTGGATCTATTCTCCATAAAACTAGTAGCCTTGTGAATGCTATATCTTTTCTCGTAGTTGAACTTGAAAGACAAATTAATCATATGCATCCTTCCATACAAAGGATCTTTCTAGAGTTTTCTAATATTGAGCATTCTTCGGTTAAACGTGTCGCCACTATATTTATAGCTCATGAGTTTAGATTTATTATGAAAGAAGCTAGTGAAATTTTTGTGCATTATAAAGTAGATGGGGTCGTCCTCCCATAGAGGGAATTTTTTTTAATCAAGAGGACAAAATGCATTTAAGATCTCTAGATCATGTTGCTTATAATGAAAATTTAAGAAAGAGAGTCCCCACCGATGTTTTAGTTGATAAGATTTCTAAGCTTAATAATAATTTTGCTATACAAAACAACGAATTGGGTTTCTCTCTTGGACACAAGCTCATGAGTTTTTTCCAAAAGAATGCTTATAATGATGAGTTGGTCATACAATATGAAGGGCCGAAGGAGGAACCAATTCCTCCCGAGATTGATCTTGGGTATTCTTATCCCATTTAATTTAGCCATTTTGATTACTTTTTCTTATCATAAAGAAAACTTGCTACCGAGCGAAGAGAGTATGAGATGAGTTTTCGAGATTTGCCGTATCATTATTACGATTACACCTAGATCTATTCGTGTTTTTATGCCTAGCTAGGGGCGTTAAACAATAGCACTTGTTGGGAGGCAACCCAATTTTATTTTTGTTCTTGCTTTTTAGGTCATGTTTTGCATCAAATAATTTATCTAGCCTCTGGTTAGATGTGGTTTTTGTGTTTTAATTAGTGTTTGTGCCAAGTAAGTGAGGGAGTCCTAGATTAGGGGGTCCTCGGGTGTCCGGGCTACTGGATATGGGCCGGACTGATGGGCCGTGAAGATACAAGGCATAAGGCCTTCTTCTGTGTCCGGGTAGGACTCTCCTATGCGTGGATGGCAAGATCGGTGTCCGGATATGTAATTTCCTTCCTGTGTAAACCGACTCTGTACAACCCTAGGCCCCTCCGGTGTGTGTATAAACCAGAGGGTTTAGTCCGTAGAGTCTATCAGAATTCATAGAGGCTAGACAGCTAGGGTTTAGCCATTACGATCTTGAGGTAGATCAACTCTTATAACCCCTATACTTATCAAATACAATCAAGCCGGGCATAGGGTTTTACCTCCCTTAAGAGGGCCCGAACCTGGGTAAACATCATGTCCCCCCTGTCCCTTGTTACCTTCGATCCTCAGACGCACAACTCAGTACCCCCTACCTGAGATCGGCCGATTTTGACACCGGCATTGTTGCTTTCATTGAGAGTTCCATTGTGTTGTCGACAGAAGGATCGATGGCTCGCCTTTTTATCAATAACAATATCACTTCTAGAAGGACCCTAGCTCCAGGTTAGGTCCTCTAGCTCGATGGTTTTACCATGGGTACTCGCCCTGCCGTTAAGCCAACGGCGGCCCCCATTATCGCCAAACATCATCTCCACATCAGCCTCAAACACTTCAAAAAGATGGATCCGACATATTCTCGTCTTTGAACAAGCTGCTAGATCGCATCGCTACCCTGGGGGCAACAAACTATGATCGGATTGGGCTTAAACCCGATAAGAGGGAGATCAATTCACCACCGATCTCCCACTTGGTAGCGGTCGTGGAGGAACGAGTCGAGAACCCTTCTTCCTCTAAGTTAACAACCAGCCATGTTCGGATTTCCGAGCCCTGCGAGCCGGGTACCCATCCTCGGGAAGAGACTTCATGTCGTCCGAACATAGGATCAGGTATTGAACCGGAAAGTCACCAGGACCTTCCCGATCCTGAACTGGTGACCTTGGAGATTCTTCAAGCTTCGGATTCAATCCTGGGTCAGGATTCAGATTTTCGCCCGCCCACCCACCATAATCAATATTCCCCAAGCAATTCAGGCCCTCCAGACATATGTGACCTAATGTATGTACGACAGCAATCTCAGGAAATGGTCCATCACTTCTGGGCCAGATTCCTCCTTGTTAAAAACAAGATTAAAGATTGCTGCGATGACGACGCGGTTTTAGTTTTTTGCCGCAACTGTACAGATGAGTGAATTCCCAATGCCCTCAACCACCGCCGCATACAACACTTTACAGATTTGGCACACATTGTGTAGAAGTACTGCGTCATGGAAAGCCCAGATAGCCCGGTGGGAACTCCCTGCCTTTAAGCAACCCACCATACGGGCAAAACGGATGCACCCTCACGAAGCATCTGACCACAAACCAATTGACAAGAAAAACAAGCCCTTCACGGGACATAGTACCGTTGTCGGTGTCAAAACTGGCGGATCTCGGGTAGGGGTCCCGAACTGTGCATCTAAGGCGGATGGTAATAGGAGGCAGGGGACACGGTGTTTACCCAGGTTCGGGCCCTCTTGATGGAGTTAATACCCTACGTCCTGCTTGATTGTTTTTGATAATATGAGTATTACAAGAGTTGATCTACCACGAGATCAAAGAGGCTAAACCCTAGAAGCTAGCCTATGGTATGATTGTATGTTGTCCTACTTTAAGTGCATCTAGTGCCCCTTAGTGATTTTGGTGTATTGAAGATTTATAGGTTAAGGGACTAATGCGTTTGTGAGTGTACACAGGTCTATAAGTCTATGAGGAGTTTGATATTTACAGGGAAAAGTCGACCCCTAAAAATGAATATCTTCGACTGAAGATTTTGGTATTTCTTAAGACTTTCATGAAGACTTTGAAAGTGAAGAAATTGGTGTGTCCGTGAAGACTTGATATTCATGCGAGGAATATGAAGCTTGAAGACTTTCATTTTCATAGTTTTGTTTTTCTCTTTCTTGAGTCATAGGAAACACCGTACTGTTAAAGGGGGTCGAGGAAATACTAAGGAAAAATTTCCATGTGATGCTCAACTCAAAATCCTACACCTACAAATCCCTTCGAGTGAAGCCATTGGAAACCTCATACAGTTCAGTCAATTTCTTCAGTGACAGAGACGAAGTTCTTCTGGTCTCTAAGGAATTTGTCCTGACTGAGGAGTTAGGAATTCGCCAGTGCGGATTGCCTACACAGTGAGGAACATGATAGCCCTGAGGATTTTGCTACTCAAAATTCCGACCGTTGCTGTGCTATGCGCCAGCTGTCCCAAAATATCTATCCACCTAACGGTCATATCATTGAAGGGCATTTATGTCTTATCATGTCGGGCTGCTCCCTAGGCTATAAATAGCCACCCCCTACAACCGCTAGCTGGTTGGCTGCTCCAAGAGAAACTGACACTTGTCATTTGAGAGCAACCCATCCTCTGAGGACTTTGAGCGAAAATCATCAAGTGAGGAAAAACCAAAAACCCAAAACCCAAACACCTACAAACCCTAGGTGATTGAGCATCAATGAAGAGATTGATCCTGAGTGGATCCGACGCTTGTTACCTTTGAAGACTGTGCTTCTTCCAGACGGTTAGGCGTCATGGTCTAGAGCATCCAAGAGGAATTGTGGATCGCCGAGTGACCAAGTTTGTGAAGGTTTGGAAGTCGCCTGAAGACTTACCACGAGTGATTGGACGAGGTCTGTGTGACCTTAGTTCAAGGAGAATACGGTGAGGACTGGGTGTCCTGAGCTTCGTGTTCAGGACTGGGTGTCCGGGACTGTGTGTCCTCGAGTTTAAATACTCAGCCGCTCCAACCAGACGTACAACTGAGACAGCAGTTGGAACTGGTCTACCAAATCATTGTCTTCACCAAGCTTACTGGTTCTATTTCCTCAACTCTTTCATTTCCTCATAACTGTGTTGTGTGTTTGTTCATACCTGTGTTTGAAGACTTTGACTGATGACTTTCTCAATTTCCTCAGTTTAATTTCTTCAGTCTGTTTGTCTTCATCATGCGTTATCCTATGATTACGTTTCCTGTACTCTGTGCCTGTCTTCATTTCATCATGATGACTATGCTTGTATTCTGTTATGTTTACTTCTGAGTACTTATTCCGCTGCTAGTAGTTCTTCGCTAAGGAATTTCCTCACTGGCAAATTCCTCAGTGAAGAATTTTATAAAAATCGCCTATTCACCCCCCCTCTAGTCGATATAACTCACTTTCAATTGGTATCAAAGCAAGGTACTCCCTTGTTCTGTGTGATTTTGGTTTAACCGCCTGGAGTTTTAGTTATGTCGACCGCAGGTATGACGAAAGTGACATGCCCCATCTTTGACGGTCATGAGTATCCCAAGTGGAAGGCCATGATGAAGAAACGCCTCATGGCGATGAACAGCGAGCTGTGGACCATCATTGAGATTGGTCTGACCGATCTGTGCAAGATGGCGGAAGCTGATGACATTCGCAAGTACACTCTTCTCAACCTCACGGCGAAGGATGTCATCTGCTCCAGTCTGTCACAAAATCAGTTCAGGAATATCATGCATCTCGATCATGAAAAGCTCGTCTAGGACCGTCTCTCTGAGGTCTATGAAGGTCATCGAACCTGTCATGATCCTTGGTTTGAGGACTTCAAGGAATCTCTCAAAGCGATGACATTCGAACCAGAATCATCATCTTCTGCATCATGCCTTATGGCAAAAGATGCTGAGGTAACTGAATGCTACCTATCCGAGTCTAGTGATGATGAATCTGGTGATGAATTTGGACCCAACTATGTCAAACTTTCTTCCCTTGCCACTAAACAACAAAGAGCTTTGGAAAAAGTTTACTACATGCTAAATAAGAGTGATGATATGTTGGGTGAAGAAATGGATCAGTCAAAAGCTTTGGCTGAAAGTCTTCAGAGACTTCATACTAAGTATGACACCCTTCAAGATCAACATAACACTCTTTTATCTGATCATGAGAAGCTTTCTTATGAATTTCTTCAAAGAAAGCAAGACCTTGAGAAGATAAGAGTGAGTTATGAAGATCTTCAGAAGGAGCGCGATTCATTACTCGCTCAACATATCAGCGCTTCTCATGAAGAATTTGTTCCTCCATGCTTGAAGTGCATTGAACGTGAATCTGCTAATTCTTCACCTGAATGGTCAAATGTTGCTAATGTTTCAAATTCTTCACATACCTCCGCTATCACTAATTCCTCATCTAAGGACATTGCTAGTATCACTGATGATGCAGGGTTGAAGGAATTGTACATGACAGGTATGTACAAAAGCCTCAAAGGGCATCAGACTCTTTGTGATGTGCTTAAAAAGCATATCCTCAACAGGAACCCTAGGAAAGAGGGTATTGCCTTTGAGAGGAAACTCAATGCTGATGGTACATATTGGAAGCCTGAGTAGTATCCCAAAACTACATGGGTTGCTGCAAAGGGACCTCCAGTTGATCCATCTAACTTATCTGAATTTGCATGTGAATCTCCTCGTTCTGATGATGAGTCATTTGACGCCAACTATAAACAGTTCAAAAATCAGAATGGTCAAGTATTTGCTAGATATGTTGGCACTAACTGTAGGAACGGTTCCCCTATGAAGAAATCTGGGTTCCCAAAAGATGCCTTGAAAATCTTTAGGTGAATGCCATCATGACGCCACCTGTGAAGAATAGGAGCCCCAGATCAAATTCTTCATATGGATCCAAGTCCTCATATGGACCAAACTCCTCACATGGATCATATTCCTCATATGGATCAAAGTCCTCATATGAACATCATCGTGCTAACCCGTCTGTTTCGCAGGGAAGATCTAAGGATTATGGATATGTGCATTTCTTCAAATCATTATGTCCATAAGTCCTCGAAGAATTTCTCTGCATACTCTTATGCTTACTCTAACCCCTCTTATGTGAGACGAAATGGACTGGCATCTATGCCATCCTTTTCATACGGAGCTCGTAGAATGATGAACTCTTTGCCACCCCTTCAGATGTGGGTGGTGAAGAAAAAGAACTAATCTCTTCTGCAGGGTCAGGTCTCTAGACGCACGTAATCGTCTGAAGAATTTGCTGGAGACCTGAGCATGCCTGATAGGACGCAGGCTAATCATGAAGAAATGAACTTTCATTTCTCACGTCCTCATACTGCTTTATCAATCCTTTTACTTGATGAAATTGATCTGATGAATTGATGTCATATTCTTCACTGATGAAGTATATGAGTTTGTAAGCTGCACTAATTCGTCTGCAGGATGATCAACCTAAAACCACCGAGTGGGTCCTCGATAGTGGATGTACAAACCACATGACTGGTGACAAGAATCTATTGATGGATGCTCTGTTATCTCCGTCGTATCTGAAGCATATCATCTTTGCTGACAAAGGCAAAAGTCAGGTATTGGGTCTAGGTAAGGTTGCGATTACTAAGGATCGACACATGGACAAAGTCATGCTTGTTGAGTCCTTAGGATACAACCTTATGTCTGTCTCAATGCTTTGTGATCTTGATATGGTTGTTGTCTTTGGCAAGTACCGTTGTGTTGTGGTTATGGAAGCTGACAATTCCAAAGTCTTCGAAGGCTTTAGGAGAGGAGACCTGTATATTGTTGATTTATCTACAGGACCACAACCAGCCGTGTGCTTACTTGCAAAAGCTTCAGAGGGCTGGCTCTGGCATCGACAACTTGGTCATGCAGGCATGAGGAATTTGCACACGCTTGCGAAGAAGAAGCATGTCATTGGCATCGAGAATGTCAAATTCCTCAAGGATCACCTATGCGGAGCCTGTGAAGCTGGGAAGATGACGAATGCCAAGCATCCAGCAAAGACTATCATGACCACCACTCGCCCGTTTGAATTGCTTCACATGGATCTCTTTGGTCCTAATCATTATTCTGCTATTTCAAATGAAGCATCTCACTATGGCTTTGTTATTGTTGATGATTATTCTCGCTATACATCGGTACACCTTGTTACTTACAAACATGAAGTGCAGGAAGTCTTCAAACGATTTTCCTCGAGGGCTTTAACCAACTTTGGTGTGAAGATCAAGCACATCAGAAGTGACAATGGCACTGAGTTCAAGAATTCTAGTCTTGATGAACTTGGTATTACTCATGAGTCATCTACTCCTTACACTCCTCAGCAGAATGGCATCGTGGAGCGCAAGAACAGGACTCTTGCTGAGATGGCTCGCACTATGCTTGATGAATACAAAACGCCTCGTCGTTTCTGGACTGAGGCAATTGATACTGCGTGCCACATCATCAACAGAGTATATCTTCACAAATTCTTCAAAAAGACTGCCTATGAACTCCTCACTGATAAGAAACCCAATGTAAGTTATTTCAAAGTCTTCGGTGCTAAATGTTGGATTAGAGATCCTCATCACAACTCAAAATTTGCACCGAAAGCACATGAAGGTTTTATGCTTGGTTACGGAAAGGACTCGCACACCTACAGAGTCTTCAACAACGTTCTTCACAAAGTTGTTGAAACTGTAGATGTGCGGTTCGATGAAACTAATGGCTCGCAAAGAGAGCACCTACCTACTGTGATAGATGAACCAGCACCTGAGGAAACTATCAAGTTCAAGGCTACTGAGGATGTCATTCCTACTGAAGAATCTGCTGAAGAATTCATTCCAGAACATGAAGAACGTCGAGCTAATGCACCTGAAGAAAATGCTGAAGAAAATGGTGCTGAAGAAAACGCTGATCAAACTCTTCAACGACAACCAGCTCATCCTCGCATTGCAAAAGAAGTGCAAGTTGAAAAGATCATCAATG
The DNA here is from genome assembly GCF_003073215.2 of Triticum urartu. Classification (NCBI taxonomy): domain Eukaryota; kingdom Viridiplantae; phylum Streptophyta; class Magnoliopsida; order Poales; family Poaceae; genus Triticum; species Triticum urartu. The sequence goes on along the minus strand of NC_053023.1, from coordinate 596,205,806 downwards.
ACATCAAAGCGCCAGGTCCTCTCACACGCTCAAAAGCTTCACATTTGTCTAACTTTTGTGGGCAGTATGCTTTTGTCTCTTTTACAGAGCCCACTAAGGTAGATGAAGCATTTCTGGAGCCTGAGTGGATTCAGGCCATGCAAGAAGAATTACATCAGTTCGAGCTCAACAATGTCTGGGAACTAGTCAAACGTCCAGATCCTCGCAAGCACAATATCATCGGTGACGAGGACATGTATTAGGGGTAGGGTAACAGGCCTAACCTAAAGACCCTACCCATGGGCACCGTACACTTTGTACTGGGCCCCTGGGCCAGATTGCCGTCCAGATGTACCGCAACTTGAAAATCACTCGGACGGCATCAACCACGCGGAGCACGTCACTCCACTCGACGAACTCATTCCACTCGGCCGTGTAACTCACTCGGATATGCGCAGACCAGCAGTCGACAAGGCATGCGAAGCATCATCTTAGTAGTAGGCTGAGTTATGGCATTAACGCCCCCACTTTGTAACATAGGAGGTGAGGGGGTGGCGCACTCTATATAAGCCACCCCCCACCGCTAGACTAGGGGACTCTTCTTCCACCTCTCTCGCTCTTTCTCACCATTAGTCTCAGGACATAGCTCAGGCATGGAGATCCGCTCTCTCTCTCTCTCAAATACACCATGTAATCTCCGGATACATAGACAGATAAAACAAAGCCTCTCCGGAGCATGAGACGTAGGGTTGTTATCTCCACCGTGAGAGGCCCTAACCGAACTCTAAAACCACCGTGTCACCCATATGCATCTCGATAGATCATGCTCCTTTATCCTACCCCTCTCTTATTGTCGGAATCGTTCCCACGACAGTTGGCGCCCACCTTGAGGCATGGCGTCTGTCGAGCCATGATGCAGATGGTTTTATTCTTCAATCGCCGCCAACAGACTAATTTCCGTGGGGTGACCCAAGCTTTCTTGGGATGATCTCCCGAGATCAAACAATCACCGCTACCAATTTTGACTATTGGAGTCCCGGCCATCACACGAAATACTCCTCATCATACAAAAGGATCAGGGAGTTGCTCATATCAACTTGTTCTCTTTACAATCAAACATTACAATGATCTAACTATGGTTTGTTCTTTTTCTGTATGCACACGAGCTCATACAAAAGGATACCTCCCTTTGTACCGATTGGTGGCTCGGCTCCCGGACGATGAAGCGCCGCTGTCCGCCGTCATCCCTGGCCTCATCTGCGAACGTCATCACCGAGCGCCCATAACGCACAGCCGCTAACGCTTGGCCTGGCTCCTCGGCTGGCGGAGGACGACGACTGGCGGTTGACCCGGCTATCGGGCGACGAGGCCCGGCTGCCGGCACTCGGCTCAGCTCCGCGGGCGTTGAAGTGCGACTCCAACCGGCGCACGGCTCCGGCCCCTCGAGTAGTGAAACGCGACCACAACGCTCGCACCGGCCTCGCCCTTGGCTGTGCTGGCCTGCGACTCCCGCGCCTGGACTGTAGCCACCGGTTTACCGTCCCCATCGCCTTCTCTCGACGGCCGTCAGTTCTGGCCTGACCGGCAGTTTTCACCGCAGCGGAGCTCTCCGGACTCCGGGCTGCCTTCACAACTCTCCTAATTTCAACCTGCATCACATACAGAAACTTCCATGTTTTACTTCCGGCATAATTAGCGCTAATTAAATGCCTCTTATATGCAGATTCTACATGCTCCTACATGGTCAGGACGTGAGCTGTTTCTTCCATCAATTAACTGCATGCAGGAATATTTGGAAACGGAAGGAATCTTCAACGCTGGATTAATTGGCTGCCTCATTAATCAGCCATTCAAATAAGGTGCGTTGATTCATTTTTTTTTCCGCAGCCACCTACACCAGCCTCCAGCGCACACGCAGCTTGCGTTGACTTCAAGCTGGCCCACCTGGTCCGCTACTCTGAGTGGGTACTCTGGTACGCTCGGACAAGTGCAAGTCTACACTCGACATATGCTACACTCGGGCATGCATCATTTTCTTGGACACGTTCAGGCGACTAATGTGCAGGCACTAGATCATTCATGTGTTCCCACTCGGTCGGATGCCTCCTCGACAACATGCTCAACTCGACCGTCACATAAGGTGCCACTCAGTTGGACGCGTCCTCGACACTCAGGCCACCCATGCGTCGTCACTCCGCGGGGACACGCGTCTATTTCACTCGACCGCCCCGCGCGTCGCCATCGGTTGGTCACCTCATAACCACACGGCCGCCTCGCGCGTCGCCATCGGTTGGTCACCTCATAACCACTCGGCCGCCCCGCGCGTCGCCGTCGGTTGGTCACCTCATAACCACTCGGCCGCCCCGCGCGTCGCCATCGGTTGGTCACCTCATAACCACTCGGCCGTCCTGCGCGTCGCCATCGGTTGGTCACCTCATAACCACTCGGCCGCCCCGCACGTCGCCATTGGTTGGTCACCTCATAACCACTTGGTTGGTCACCTTGGTCATCTCATGACCACTCGGCCGCCCTCCGCGTCGCCACTCGGTTGGTCACCTCATCACCGCTCGGCCGCCCCGCGCGTCGCCATCGGTTGGTCACCTCATCACCACTTGGTTGGTCACCTCATCAACACTCGGCCGCCCTCCGCGTCGCCACTCGGTTGGTCACCTCATCACCACTTGGTTGGTCAGCTCATCAACACTCGGCCGCCCTGCGCGTCGCCACTCGGTTGGTCACCTCATAACCACTCGGCCGCCCCGCGCGTCGCCATTGGTTGGTCACCTCATAACCACTCGGCCGCCCCGCGCGTCGCCATCGGTTGGTCACCTCATAACCACTCGGCCGCCCCGCGCGTCGCCATAGGTTGGTCACCTCATAACCACTCGACCGCCCGGCGCGTCGCCATCGGTTGGTCACCTCATAACCACTCGGCCGCCCCGTGCGTCGCCACTCGGTTGGTCACCTCATCACCGCTCGGCCGCCCCGCGCATCACCATCGGTTGGTCACCTCATCGCCACACTGGTTGTAACAGTTTTTTCTGAAATAATTGTTGTTGCTTATACTTGTAACCAAAATCCCCCAGTGGGTGACTTAACTGCGAATCTGTTTCGCCTAGGTTTGAAAAAATCCTACCGAGTGAAGAGCAAACCTCCCACTCGGGGGCTTAGCTGCAGTCCAGTACTTGCCTAAGTTTGAAAAAATCCTACCGAGTGGAGAGCAAACCTCCCACTCGGGGCTTAGCTGCAGCCCAGTACTCGCCTAAGTTGAAAATCCTACCGAGTGGAGAGCAAACCTCACTCGGGGGCTTAGCTGCAGTCCAGTACTCGCTAAGTTTTGAAAAAATCCTACCGAGTGGAGAGCAAACCTCCCACTCGGGGGCTTAGCTGCAGTCCAGTACTCGCCTAAGTTTGAAAAAAATCCTACCGAGTGGAGAGCAAACCTCCCACTCGGGGGCTTAGCTGCAGTCCAGTACTCGCCTAAGTTTGAAAAATCCTACGAGTAGAGGCAAACCTCCCCACTCGGGGGCTTAGCTGGCAAGTCCATGTACTCGCCTAAGTGTTTGAAAATCCTACCGAGTGGAGAGCAAGCTCCCACTCGGAGGCTTAGCTGCAGTCCAAGGACTCGCCTAAGTAGCCAAAATCCGACTGAGACCAAGAGCAACCTCCTAACTCAAGGAGCTGCATCACAAGTATAATATGCGCTCCATCCCTATCCGCAAGGACACCGAGACAAAGGTCGACTGTCACCATCGCCTCGTCACCACTCGGCCACTCGCGCGCCTTCAGACAGCTAAGTCATTTTAACATCTGTTATTTCGTCTTCCCGAGTGTCCCCGTAATTCACACATCACGTTCACTTCGGAGGCACGCCACCGAGTGTACCTCAACGCTGCGCTTGCTTATTTTCCATTACTTGCTTAGTACTGGATTATGTGACTCACGAGTCCCAGCTTCCACTTTTTTCGCACAATCATTCACGAACACCATGTGTCATTCTTCATTTCGATTTTGCATCGGTCCTCCGGGGCTGCAACTCAGTTCGAACACTACACTTCCATTTTATTTGAGCCAATATTCCAATGAGTTTAGTCGGATCCGTCGCTTTGACAAATTCGAACGGATCCTTTGCTCTTTCAGACTCTTGCTGGTTAACCAGCAAGCCCCTTGCACTCCCAGCGGGTGTCTATGGGTGTTATTCACACAAATCATTTCAGCACACATCAAATTTCCTCGAGAAATTATTTCATTGGCTTGTGCCATTTTTACACAAGTTACGCGATCACTCGACGTCCCAATGCGCCAACTTCATTGCTGCTCGGACTCGGTCACCGTACCGGTCCTAGCGCACCACAACACCGGCCTGGTCGCTCTGTTGACTTCAAACACATCCAGCCAACCCCTCCGTGGAATCCTCTTCATCGTATCAATGATATAGACCCCGCCAGGCATGAGACAGATAAGTCCCTTTTACAATTAAACTTCACACTTCACTCCTTTGCGAGTTTGCCTCTTTCGAGCATCACTCGGAAGCTTCTCCTCATCTTTACCCGAGTCCGACTCGATGAATTACAAATTATCCATTCAACACTATATTTCTCGTATTTCGACATGTCTGTTGTCAAAGCCTGTAGTACGCTCGGGGGCTACGCCACACTCGGGGGCTGCATCTCATTTGGAATGACACTCTCCTGAGTAGTCGAGTACTTCATCACCAGTCAGATCCTTCACTTCAACAAGTGCATTCGATCCGCCACTTTGACAAGCTTTATAGTCACCTAGACGTTGTGCACGCCATCTTCATTCCTACTCAGACTCAGTTGTCATGCCGGTCTTGTTGCGTCGCAACCACACTACATCAATCTCGTCGCTACATTAACTTCGAAAGCATCTGGCTAACTCCTTCGAAGACAATTTCATCCACTTGGCAGGACACGTAGTCCTTCACTCGGCCACCTCCGACATCCTCACTCGGCCGTCCCGCACGTCGCCACTCGGTTGTGCACGTCTTCACCACTTGGCCGCTCCGCGCGTCGCCTCTCGGTTGTGCATGCCTTCACCACGGCCGCCCCGCGCGTCACCACTTGGCTGGACACGTAGTCCTTCACTCGGACCTCGCGCATCCTCACTCGGCCGCCGGTCGCCACTCGGTTGTGCAGTCTTCACCACTCGGCCGCCCCGCGCGTTGCCACTCAGTTGTGCATGTCTTCATCATTCGACCACCTCGCACATCATGACTGGGCCACTCCGCGCGTCGCCACTCGGTTGTGCATGTCTTCACCACTCGACCGCCCCGCGCGTCGTCACTCGATTGTACACATCATCGCCCCTTAGCCACCTCGCGCGTCACCATCAGTTGGGCATGTCTTTACCTCTACACCCCCAGCACGGGAACGACTAAGTTACTCATATGATCAGACCTCATATCACACTCTGTAGCAAGCTTACCTCTTTCGAGCATCACTCGGGGGCTACGCATAGCCGTTGGCCATGCTGCCCTCAGGGGTTACACCCATTCGATCAACCCACTGACCACATCAGGAATATCTTTCTGACCATACATGCTCGTTCTGCCGAACATCTATAAGGGTACTACTGTCCACTCGGACGATCGCCCAAATCATTTCTTGAAGTCATCTTAAGGACTGCAAAAGGGTGAAAATGGCGGTCCTCTACGGATACACTTGGCCCTTATCCTAGGCTCCAAGGCCTCAGTCTCACAAACTTGGACTCAGAGATGGAATGTGCTAGTGTTCCCCCAGGATAATGAGTGGCGTCTCTCAGGATAGTCAGCCCACACACTAGCCTCGCCACTCGGGTTTCATGGCACGTCCATGTCAGACCACTAGTCTATCTCCTTCGGGAGAAATACGAGTGCCACCGAGTTTTTCCTTGCAGTCAACATACCCCGATCAGTTGGGAAGCACGTCTACTCGGACAAACACCCCTTTCACGCAAAATCTAATGGTTATAAGAAGTATTACTGGAACGATTACTCCCTGGAGTGTCCAGCTTTTTTCTACAGTCGGCAATTTCAAAGCCGAATTCATTCACCATGCCGAGAGCACAAAAGATTCAGCTGCTTGACCGAGTTCCAGGCTGAATTTATTCCATGCCGAGTGCACGAAGATCAGTCCGACTGACTCAGCTCCAGGCTGAGCTTACTTTACCATGTCAAGCGCTGAAGATGCATCTGATTGACTCAATTTCAGACTAAAAGATATTTACCGTGTCGACTGCATGGAGGTTTACCAGGAGACTTGAACCCTCTGCCCGACTCATCTAGTCCGACAGAGGCTCGGGGACTACACCCAGTGGGTGCACTCAGCGTGCCCCCACTGGAAGAGAACTCATAAAGAAACATTTTGCTCGATGCAAAACAAGATCCAGAATTACTTGAACTCAGAGTCAGAGAAGAACAAGTTCGATCAGTACCAGCTAAGAAGATTTTTATTTCTCTCAGACCCCCGCCGACTGCCCGCAGTCGACGGCGGTCTCGGGGACTACACCCAGTGGGTGCACTCAGCGTGCCCCCACTGGAGTAATCTCCACTCGGTACGGCCTGACCAGTCCGAGTGATGAACAACAACAAAAAAGATAGGCTCTAAGACTCCCACCGACTACCCGCAGTCGACGACGGTATCGGGGACTACACCCAGTGGGTGCACTCAGCGTGCCCCCACTGGAATGGTATCCACTCGGAACGGTCCGCCTGGTCTGAGTGACGGCCAAACAACAAAAAAGACACGTTCCAGGCATGAAGAAATTACGAGTAATCAGTTACTCGATGCAGGACCAGCTCCAAACTCAGCGTGTCCCCACGGGAATGGTATCCACTCGGAATGGTCCGCTCGGTCCGAGTGATGACCAAACAACAAAAAAGACATGTTCCACGCGTGAAGAAATTCCGAGTAATCAGTTACTCGATGCAGGACCAGCTCCAAATCACTCCAAAAAAATTGCTATAAGGTGAGTTTAACGCTCCTCCGCGGACCCGTTTGAGCTCATTTCACTCGGACACCATGCAGTCCAGAATCCGTCAAGGTAACATGCGGAGATAAGACCGCCGGGTGACTAAAGGGAGTTCATAAGTGCCTCCGTAGCACTTGACTCATCTAAGAATTCACCTCGACTTGACCCGCTCAACCTCGACCGATTCGGGGGCTAATGACGAGGACATGTATTGGGGATAGGGTAACAGGCCTGACCTAAAGACCCTACCCATGGGCACCGTACACTTTGTACTGGGCCCCTGGGCCAGATCGCCGTCCAGATGTACCGCAACTTGAAAGTCACTCGGACGGCATCAACCACACGGAGCACGTCACTCCACTCGATGAACTCATTCCACTCGGCCGTGTAACTCACTCGGATATGCGCAGACCAGCAGTCGACAAGGCACGCGAAGCATCATCTTAGTAGTAGGCTGAGTTATGGCATTAACGCCCCCACTTTGTAACATAGGAGGTGAGGGGGTGGCGCACTCTATATAAGCCACCCCCACCGCTAGACTAAGGGGCTCTGGGCTTCCACCTCTCTCTCTTTTGACCATTAGTCTCAGGACTACGGGGATCCGTTCTCCTCTCATTGTAATCTCTATATACATACTAAGATAAAACAAAGCCTCTCCGGAGCACGAGACGTAGGGTTGTTATCTCCATCGCGAGAGGCCCGAACTCGATAAAACCACCGTGTCACCCATATGCATCTCGATAGATATGCTCCTTTATCCTACCCCTCTCTTATTGTCGGAATCATTCCCACGACAATCGGCACAAAGTGGATACCGCAACAAGCAAGATGAAAATGGCCTTGTGGTGAGGAATAAGGCACGGCTTGTAGCTCAAGGCTACACACAGGTTGAAGGAATTGATTTCGATGAAACTTTTGCACCTGTTGCTAGACTTGAGGCTATTCGCATATTACTTGATTATGCTAACCATCATAATATCACTTTATATCAAATGGATGTGAAAAGTGCATTCCTCAATGGTAAGCTTGAGGAAGAAGTATATGTTGCTCAACCCCCAGGTTTTGAAGATCCAAAGAATCCTGACAAAGTCTTCAGACTCAACAACGCCCTCTATGGCCTCAAGCAGGCCCCACGGGCTTGGTATGATACCTTGAAGGAACTCTCATGAAGAAAGGCTTCAAACCCGGTTCACTCGACCCTACTCTTTTCACTAAATCTTATGATGGTGAATTGTTTGTGTGCCAAATATATGTTGATGATATTATCTTTGGCTGTACTGACCAACGTTATAGTGATGAATTTGTCCTATATGATGAGTGAAGAATATCAAATGTCTAGGATGGTAGAGTTGAAATTCTTCTTAGGTCTTCAAATTCGTCAACAACACAATGGCATATTCATATCTCGGGAGAAATACCTCAAGGATGTAGTGAGGAAATTCGGCATGCAAGATTGCAAAGGCGTCAAAATTCCTATGCCCACAAATGGCCATCTGTGCACTGATGAAAATGGTATCTGACTTCGATCGTAAGGTATACCGCTCCATGATAGGTTCCTTATTGTACTTATGTGCATCTAGGCTAGATATAATGCTTAGTGTTTGCATGTGTGTGCCGATTTCAAGCTACACCGAAGGAATCACACCATAAGGCTATGAAGCATATTCTTCGATATCTAGCTCACACACCAACACTTGGATTATGGTACCCCAAGGGCTCGGTTTTTGATCTTGTGTGTATATTCTGACTCTGACTATGCTGGTGATCGGTGGATCGCAAGTCAACATCTCATTACATGTCATTTCCTCGGATGATCTTTGGTCCTGTTGGTCCTCGAAGAAATAGAACTGCGTATTAACTATCTACTGCTGAAGCTGAGTACATTGCCTCTGGTTCTTGTTGTGCCCAATTACTATGGATGAAGCAAACTCTCAAGGACTACGGCGTCAACATGAAGAATGTGCCTCTCCTCTGTGACAATGAGAGTGCCATCAAGATTGCTCACAACTCAGTTCAGCACTCGAAGACAAAGCACATTCAGATACGTCATCATTTTCTTCGTGATCATGTGTTGAAGGGCGACATTTCTATTGAGCATGTGAAGACTGATGAACAGCTAGCCGATATCTTCACAAAGCCCTTGGATGAGAAGAGATTTAGCAAGTTGCGGTGTGAGCTAAATATCCTAGAATCTTCGAATGTTCTTTGAAAAGGACACTCATCCTAACACTTATGCAAAATTGATGACTTAGATGTGCAACACATGAAGAAACGTTTTTCTTCAATCAATGAAGAATGACACTCTTAGTGTGAAGAAATTAATGAAGAATTTGATTCTCAGAACCCTACGATAATTGTACGCGGTGTCTGAAATCATCATTCTTATACGGTGGGTCACGCCACCACCAAAAGTTAAAATTCCTCAAATTATTCATATTCTTCACTTTGCATAGTCTTCACTGGTTCCGTCGTTTTTCTTCATTGGCTATATATATATGAGTTTATGTCCTCTACAGCATTCACTTATTGTTATTTCTTCAAGTTGGTTCTCTGCTAAGTGAATGTGATTGGACCCTTCCCCTCTATGCTATACTCAACCCAATCTGTTCACAAATTCTTCATGTGCGTTCTATTTGAAACTCGTTCAAAATCTTCACTGTGTCCTTGTCAGCTGAAGAAATTGCGAACGGAACTTTAAAACCTATCTTATCGAAATTTTCGGCTTTGCCGCTCAAACCGTTCCGCATCCCACGATACACTTATCCACTCACCCATGATCTAACATGATCTCCACCTCTCACTACGTGGGTGACACATGTCATGCGAATGAGAAGGGTCAGGGGCACGTTCGTCCAATTTCTTCGGGCGAACAGTTTTTCACCGTGGCTATAAATACCCCTCCTTCCCTTCCTCACTTCTTTTACTCCGCTCGACCTTCTCAAACCCTAGTGCCGCCGCTACTTCATTGCCACCGGTGAGGAAGAGCTTCACTTCCTCGACCTCGTCGCCGACGTACTCGCGCCGACCACGGAAATCTTCACTCCGCCGTCGCCATAGCTGTCTTCCTCCGCCAAGTTAGGGCGTGGAAGATCTGCACAGACGAACTTCACATCTCCTCACTCCAGTTCGTCGTGTTCTTCATCCAGGGTAATTAAAAGTTACTTTTACTACCCTCGTTGATTCGAATGATTATCTTCAAAATCTTGAAAGGTGTTTTTCTTCATAGATTCACACACTAAACACCTCACAAGTCATCTGTTCTTGACTCGTTTCTCTAAGCCATGTTTTTTTCTTCAAGATTCCTCAAATGTGTGCATTTTTAATCTACACATCTCTGGAACCTAAGACAAAGAACGCTTAGTGAAATTATTCAAGACTCATCTGGTCAAATTCCTCAAACTTGTTCTTTTTTCAAAACCTTCTGAGGACGCATATGACCTCTCCAAATTCCTCGCAACTATACTCTGTTCATAGGTACACATGTCAGCTGCTGAATCACTAGGTTCTCATCAACTTAACTCATTTGCAGCGTTCCTCAAAGAAAAGTTGCATACTTCTTCAGAGAATTCAATTGTTCAAATTCCTCAACTGAAGAAAATGGCTGATGGTAAGAAGCCACAGAAGGGAGGAAAGAGGCCTGAGGTAAATACAGCGTTTGAGACCCCTGATGACATATATGCTGGGTACTGCACACCTACTGAGGAAACCAAGAATGAGCGCAAAGTGCGCATTCAGAAGATAGAGAGGAGATGGGCAAGAGAATGGAGGGAGTACATATATGTCACTTCTAAGTACATGAAGAAATTCGCACTTAATCCTCCATGCCCAAGAGCTCCATTGGCACCTGGCCAAATCGCTGATCCCACCAGCCTCAAGCGCGGTGAGGACTATCCTAATGAATGGTCCAAGCGCCAAGACAAGCTGGCTAAGCAAGCCAGAGAAGCAGTGAGGAAATTTAATGAAGACTCTGCTGCTGCTGCTGCCTCTGCTGAGGCCTTTGCTGTCAAGCCAAAGAAGGCTATGTCAAAGAAGCCTGCGCGCAAGCCAAGTGCTTCACCAATAATGCCCTCAAGGCCAAGTTCCTCAGCAATGCCCTCACGGCCAGAATCCTCAAAGCCCTCACGACAAATTCCTCATGCTGCTCCTGTTCCTCCAAAGTCCTCAGCTCCTCCGCCAAAGCCTTCAGCTGTTTCGACTAAATCCTCAGCACCTGTGCATCTCGCCTCGTGCCAAAGGACTGCCGGCATCTCCATTGCCTCAGGTGTCTCAGCTAGTTCCTCAGCTGCACCAAGTTCCTCAGCTGGCCCCTCACTGCTGAAGACAAAGGCCACTGCTGGACGAGGTCCTCGCCCAAGTCCTTAAAAGAAGCAAGTCTATTTCCAAGTGTCGTCTGATGAAGACGAAGCTGATGATGATGAATTTACAGAAATCATCAGAGACAGGCAAGTCAGGGCCGCTAGAGCCAAAGGATCAGAGGTGCCACTGCTTTTGGATTCCAAGCTGATCCTCGACTACATTGATGATTGGCACAAGGACCCCAACACTCTCTTGCCTGACTTCAAGCTGACTCCTGGCTAGAGTCACATGCTGACCCACTTCATTCAAGAAGCAAAGCGGAAATCTGAGAAGGCCAGGCAGATCAAGAAAGCGCAGTACAAGAAAGAGCGCTATCTGAAGAAAAACGTTGTCTCTATGACAACTGAAGAACTTGTCATTATTCAGGCTGAGATTAAGAAACTCAGTGATGACTTTGATGCATATCGCGCTGATTGGCTTGGAGCCAAGGTTCGTTTTATGAAACTTGCGGATAACTTCACTTCCAATGTTGCAGCCCCAATGCAACAGGAAATTCCTCAGGCTGAAGCATCTGCTCAGCATACTGAAGAAAATGCCAGCACCGCTGATGACAATCAGACTGCTGAAGATAATATGAGTTCCAGGGCTGATGACTGCATTCCAGCCGCTGAAGAAATTGCCAGGGCACCCACTAGTGGTGTGCCTGAAGAAACTGAAGAACTTAGGGCAACTGCATCAGTTGTGCCTGAAGAAAATCAACCAGATTCCCCAGCTGCTCCTGCACCAACTTCAACTCCAATCCTTCCATCTGCATCAGATGTGAAGAAGACCAAGGCTGCAGAGCGTGCTGCAGTGAAGAAAATGAAAGCATCAGTTGCTTCAGATTCTTCAGCTCCGAAGAAAATGAAGCCTATGACAAGTTCATTTGCAAATCCGATTGATGTTGTTCCCATCTAAACAAGGCCATCAAAGGACCTTGTTCCTTTTGATGAAGAATATGTGATCCCCAGCAGATCTGATGAAGAAACTCTTTCTACTGCTTCGTCTGAACCGTTGGATGAAGAAATTTAAGTGGATGTGATCCCTTCAACACCTATCATCTCCTCGCCTATGCCTCAGTTCACAGCTGAAGAGGCTGGTGTTGAAGAAATGGAAGATGAAGATGTGGACATTGGCTGCTCCACACCTGTAATCAGTGATGAATTCTGGGAAAGTCAGCATCCAAACTCTCCAATGTTCACCCCTCTACAGCAAATTCCTCAGTCCCCCACACAAACTGTTCACATGGGCTCTGACGAAACTCATCCCACTGCATCTGTCCATGAGGAAATTCCAGCCACTAGCACTGAAGAAACTGCTGCTGCTGAACAACCAACGACGCAGACTGCCACTAAGGAGGAACCAAAAATTCCTCATCCTGAAGAACCTGCGATTGAGATTCCTGAGGTCGTGATGCAACTCACTGACACTCCTCTGCCGAAGCCAAAGGATCCATTCTCACGCAAGCAAAAGTTCAAGGCTGATGATTTCTTCGGTGAGCACGTATTCTTCGAAGATTACAACCCATATGACTCTGCTCGCATTAGGAAGAGGCGTTTCTGGACTGCTAGTCAAGCCAATTTCTATTTCTCAGTGCTGTTCAACAAGGAGAAGATCTTCTACCATGAGCATATTCCTCACGTGGATATGGAATCTCTGCCATGCTTCGCACCAGTCCTCAGTGTTCTTCATGACGCTGGACTGCTAAACTTTTGCTCTGACATCTGCGATTGGAATGAAGAACTGATTCTTCAATTCTATGCAACGCTGCACATCAGCGGAGATGCTGAAGATGTGAATTCATGGGTGCTGGACTAGATGTCTGAAAGCACTCACTACACTGCACCAGCCTCTGAATTGCTTCATGCTCTGCCACTCAGTCCTCCCCTTGAAGAAGCTCGCTGCACCTACAGTGAACCTGAGCTCACACATCATTACATGCAGGTGCTGATGAAACCTTTGAAGCCAGGTCAAGCACCTAGAACCAAATTCCTCGTGAAGGAATTGCTGTACGTGCCCAGAACTGTCTATCATATTCTTACGAGGACAATCAGTCCCATCAAAGGCCACGACTCATCTGATGAGGAAATTGTTGGCATCATGAAGAATCTGGTATTCAATATCGTTCATGGCATTCCTGTCAATTATCACGATTTCTTCATGAGGACTATGGCCAATGTTGCACTGTCTCCGTTTGAGCTCAAGCCTTATGCACCTTGGATTATGAGATTCCTCAGGACAAGGTCTTCCCTCAACTACAAAGATGATTTCCAGAATCACCTCAGCTACTTGCCCCCAATTGAAGTCCTCAAGCAGACATATTCCTCAGTTGATGGAAAGGGCAAGGCACCAGCTGTAATTGATGAAGGCATTCGTCCATTGGATGGTCAGTTTCGCAAAGCTGCATCTTATTCCACCAATGATGACTCTGCCACACATGACTCTGCCAATGCACCCAAGTCCACTCCTCAAGCCACTGCTCCGCGCGTGATGACTGACCGTGAACTTCTGCTTAGTCTTCACCAGAAGGTGGATCGAAATCACAAATCGGTTAAGCGTCAGTTTGGTTCACTTCTTCACAACATGATTGCCACACACAATGCAGTGAAGAAAAACCACTACTACCTCCATCAAGTCTTCGGTCGCACCTGGGCAATCCTGTCACATCTGTATGGTGAAGAAGATCTGAAGAACATGGGTCTCAAAGAAGATTTTGACTGGTCTGCACCTCCACCGAAGAAATTCAAGAAGGTCAAGGTTCCTTCTCTGGTGGCCAGCTCATATTCTTCATCGCGCAACACTGATGAACATGAAGATTTGGACGACACTGCGGCAGGCCCTACATCAACAAACGACCCCAACAACGCTGGCGCTCCTTCATCAACATGATTATCTTCAGGGGCGTTAGTCCTCATTTTCGACCCTTTTGGTCATTCGATGACAAAGGGGGAGAAATATGAGTTAGTCTTCAAGCGGGTCTACTGTATGGGCGTTTTTTTGCTAAGTTACAACTCTCGTTCTTCTGAAACTTTATTGGATCGAGTTGTAATCTTAAACCCGATGGTGCTCTGATACTTTTGATGCACTGTGCTCTGATACTTTTGATGCACTATTCTGCATGCTTATTCCTCGTTAATATTATTGCACGCATGCTGAATTTCATCAGGCACCATATTTCATCATGCATTTCAAATTCTTCATATTATATGTTAAATGCGTGTATGAATTACAAGATATAGGGGAAGATCTCAATCTCCATGATTCAACTCTTCAAGTGTGCATTGCTTCAAAAGAAAATTCCTCACTATGCACATCTTCAGGGGGAGTTCTTATATATCTTGCAATCAAATTCCTCAATATCAGTAGTTACACTTCATATGTTTATCCCCGTTGAAAACTTAACCTATATTGTCATCAATCACCAAAAAGGGGGAGATTGTAAGTGCATCTAGTGCCCCTTAGTGATTTTGGTGTATTGAAGACTTATAGGTTAAGGGACTAATGCGTTTGTGAGTGTACACAGGTCTATAAGTCTATGAGGAGTTTGATATTTACAGGAAAAGTCGACCCCTAGAAATAAATATCTTCGACTGAAGATTTTGATATTTCTGAAGACTTTCATGAAGACTTTGAAAGTGAAGAAATTGGTGTGTCCGTGAAGACTTGATATTCATGCGAGGAATATGAAGCTTGAAGACTTTCGTTTTCATAGTTTTGTTTTTCTCTTTCTTGAGTCATAGGAAACACCGTACTGTTAAAGGGGGTCGAGGTAATACTAAGGAAAATTTTCCATGTGATGCTCAACTCAAAATCCTACACCTACCAATCCCTTCGAGTGAAGCCATTGGAAATCTCATACAGTTCAGTCAATTTCTTCAGTGACAGAGGCGAAGTTCTTCTGGTCTCTAAGGAATTTGTCCTGACTGAGGAGTTAGGAATTCGCCAGTGCGGATTGCCTACACAGTGAGGAACATGATAGCCCTAAGGATTTTTCTACTCAAAATTCCGACCGTTGCTGTGCTATGCACCAGCTGTCCCAAAATATCTATCCACCTAACGGTCATACATTGAAGGGAATTAATGTCTTATCATGTCGGGCTGCTCCCTAGGCTATAAATAGCCGCCCCCTACAACCACTAGCTGGCTGGCTGCTCCGAGAGAAACTGACACTTGTCATTTGAGAGCAACCCAATCCTCTGATGACTTTGATCGAAAATCATCATGTAAGGAAAAACCAAAAACCCAAAACCCAAACACCTACAAACCCCAAGTGATTGAGCATCACTGAAGAGATTGATCCTGCATGGATCCGACGCTTGTTACCTTTGAAGACTGTGCTTCTTCCAGACGGTTAGGCGTCATGGTCTAGAGCATCCAAGAGGAATTGTGGATCGCCGACTGACCAAGTTTGTGAAGGTTTGGAAGTCGCCTGAAGAGTTACCATGAGTGATTGGACGAGGTCTGTGTGACCTTAGTTCAAGGAGAATATGGTGAGGACTGGGTGTCCTGAGCTGCGTGTTCAGGACTCGGTGTCCGGGACTGTGTGTCCTCGAGTTTAAATACTCAGCCGCTCCAACCCGACATACAACTGAGACAGCAATTGGAACTGGTCTACCAAATCATTGTCTTCACCAAGCTTACTGGTTCTATTCCCTCAACTCTTTCATTTCCTCATAACTGTGTTTTGTGTTTGTTCATATCTGTGTTTGAAGACTTTGGCTGAAGACTTTCTCAATTTCCTCAGTTCAATTTCTTCAGTCTGTTTGTCTTCATCCTGTGTTATCCTGTGATTACGCTTCCTGTACTCTGTGCCTGTCTTCATTTCATGATGATGACTATGCTTGTATTCTGTTATGTTTACTTTTGAGTACTTATTCCGCTGCTAGTAGTTCTTCGCTAAGGAATTTCCTCACCGGCAAATTCCTCAGTGAAGAATTTCATAAAAATCGCCTATTCACCCCCCCTCTAGTCGATATAGTTTCACGGACTAAAACCCTCCGGTTTATATAGACACCGGAGGGGGCTAGGTTACACAAGGTCGGTTACAAAGGAGGAGATATACATATCCGTATTGCCTAGCTTGCCTTCCACGCCAAGTAGAGTCCCATCCGGACACGAGACGAAGTCTTCAATCTTGTATCTTCATAGTCCACAGTCCGGCCAAAGGATATAGTCCGGCTGTCCGGAGACCCCCTAATCCAGGACTCCCTCAGTAGCCCCCTGAACCAGGCTTCAATGACGATGAGTCCGGGCGCAGTATTGTCTTCGGCATTGCAAGGCGGGTTCTTCTCCAAATCTTGAATATCTGTAAAGTAGTGTCCGGCTCCCATAAATGTTGGACTTCTTGGCTTCTGTGCCCAATAAGGGCCATCTTCCACGCGTCGAGTGAATGCGAGGAGCCAGGGCGTTTTTACATTCGCCCCTAGCCAGGTAAATAAATGGTCTATTAAAGGGATGGGGATTCTTAGATCCAATCCACACCATCCTCCCACGCGAGAATCCATCGGAGCGCGCTCGAAAAAATCCATTCCAACATGGCCGACCACCGCAGCTCCTCCTCCCGCCCCCGTAGCTCCAAGCCCGGTGATTGGGAGTGGTGTTCCATCCTGCACAGTCGATTAGCAGAGCTGCAGACTCAGGGATTTCTCCCTCCAGCGTATATGGTCCCCGTCCGAGCCGGGCTCGCCCCTTATAATGGCAGGGAGCAAGCGGAGAGCTTCCCCAGCCCCTCTAAGGGGGAGCGGGTATGCCTCGTCCCTTACTTACTAAGGGGACTCGGATTTCCAATCCATCCATTCCTCCGCGGGCTCCTGGAGTTCTACGGCCTCCAACTGCATAATTTCACCCTGGCTTCCATACTACACATCGCCGGTTATGTTGCCCTTTGTGAGCTGTTTCAGGGCTGCGAGGCTCATTTCGAGCTGTGGAAGAGGTTATTTTGCCTTGTGCCCTGCACACAGAACGGGTCACTTTATCAGGTGGGCAGAGCCGAAATATGGCGCATCGCCGAGACCAGATACCTATCCGGCACTCCGAAGAAGACGTCCGAAGACTGGTCGTCAGAGTGGTTTTATATGGAGGACGTTCCCCTTCCAGACCCTGTTTGGCGGGGTCTTCCTGAGTTCAACAATGCTCCTCTGAAGAAACGCCGAAGCTGGCGCCCACGGAGCCCCCAAGAGGAAGACAACGGAGAAGTCCTTTACCTGATGAACCGGATTAAAGCGCTGGCTGCATCAGGATTGACAATAGTCGAGGTTATGTCAATGTGCTGAATGCGGGGAGTGCAGCCACTTCAATATCGATGGCACCCCATGTGGTGTTTTAACGGGGAAGATGATGCCACCCGCTGCGGGCGTAAGGGACCGGACTCCGCTGCTGCTTTAGCAAAAATTATGTCCGGGTTGTTCAAGGGAGAGGAAGAGGAGTTCATCTGTATCAAGCCACGGGATGGATTCTCCATGTACAACCCTCCAAGCTGGGTGAGTTGTACCTCTTTACTCCCATTCTTCCCGCATTCTTCGTCGTAGGTACTCACCTTGCCATTTATGGCAGGAACTGCGAAAAGCTGTAAGGGAGGTCAACAGCCCATCTCCACAACCAGAGGACCCTGGCCGGGCCCTCGGTCCCAGACTCGAAGAGGATCCGGACATATTCGTGGAGTTGATAGACAGGCAATTCTATCAATTGAGCCGTGATGACGCCATGGTGGCCATAACGGCCGACTATCCCAGAATGCTCCCTGCATCACACGTAAGAAAAACCAAAATCCCAGCTCCAAAAATAGGATCCTGATATGTCTTCGTCGTATCTACTTTTCCAAACACTTTTGCCCTTGTTTTGGACTCTAACTTGTATGATTTGAATGGAACTAACCCGGACTGACGCTGTTTTCAGCAGAATTGCCATGGTGTTGTTTTATGTGCAGAAAACAAATATTCTCGGAATGACCTAAAACTCCACTGAACATCTTAGAAAAAATAATAAAAAATCCTCGCTAAAGATGAAGACCAGGGGGCCCACACCCTTCTCACGAGGGTGGGGGCGCCCCCCCTAGGGCGCGAGCCCTACCTCGTGGGCCCCCTGGATGCCCTCCGACGCCAACTCCAACTCTATATATTTGCTTTCGGAGAGAAAAAATCAGGGAGAAGAAATCATCGTGTTTTACGATACGGAGCCACCGCCAAGCCCTAAAACCTCTCGGGAGGGCTGATCTGGAGTCCGTTCGGGGCTCCGGACAGGGGGATTCGTCGCCGTCGTCATCATCAACCATCCTCCATCACCAATTTCATGATGCTCACCGCCGTGTGTGAGTAATTCCATCGTAGGCTTGCTGGACGGTGATGGGTTGGATGAGATTTATCATGTAATCGAGTTAGTTTTGTTAGGGTTTGATCCCTAGTATCCACTATGTTCTGAGATTGATGTTGCTATGACTTTGCTATGCTTAATACTTGTCACTAGGGCCCGAGTGCCATGATTTCAGATATGAACCTATTATGTTTTCATGAATATATGTGAGTTCTTGATCCTATCTTGCAAGTCTATAGTCACCTACTATGTGTTATGATCCAGCAACCCCGAAGTGACAATAATCGGGACCACTCCCGGTGATGACCATAGTTTGAGGAGTTCATGTATTCACTATGTGCTAATGCTTTGTTCCAGTTCTCTATTAAAAGGAGGCCTTAATATCCCTTAGTTTCCAATAGGACCCCGCAGCCATGGGAGGGTAGGACAAAAGATGTCATTCAAGTTCTTTTCCATAAGCACGTATGACTATATATGGAATACATGCCTACATTACATTGATGAATTGGAGCTAGTTCTGTGTCACCCTATGTTATGACTGTTACATGATGAACCGCATCCGGCATAATTATCCATCACTGATCCGGTGCCTACGAGTTTTCCATATACTGGTTCTCGCTTATTTACTTTCCCGCTGCTACTGTTACAATCACTACAAAATACCAAAAACATTACTTTTGTTGCCGCTACCACAACTATCGTATTACTTTGCTACTAAACACTTTGCTGCAGATACTAAGTTTCCAGGTGTGGTTGAATTGACAACTCAGCTGGTAATACTTGAGAATATTCTTTGGCTCCCCTTGTGTCGAATCAATAAATTTGGGTTGAATACTCTACCCTCGAAAGCGGTTGCGATCCCCTATACTTGTGGGTTATCAAGACTAATTTTTGGCGCTGTTGCCGAGGAGCATAGCTCTATTCTTTGAGTCACTTGGGATTTATATCTGCTGGACACTTTGAAGAACTTGAGAGATCCAAAAGCCAAGATCTATCCCTCAACTACGAGGGGAGGTAAGGAACTGCCATCTAGCTCTACACTTGATTCACCTTCTGTTATGAGTAAGTTAGCGACACCTACACCTGCTTCTGCTATTTGTTCTGATATGTCGCATGTTATTGATGATGCCACTTCTGCTATGCATGATACTTATGATGAAACTGCTTCTATGCCTGATACTACTGTGCCCCTTGGTGAATTTCTTGATGAACAAATTGCTAGGGCTAGAGAAAAAGAAATTATTGAATCTGAATACGATGATGATAGTGATGATGAAAATATGCCTATTATTCCTGAGGGTTATCTTTTTGATATGGAATCTTCTGCCGCTATTTTAGCTTGCAGGGATAGATATGAGCTTAAGAGGTTATTAGTTAAATGGAACAAAGAATCACTTAGAGATAAAATGAAACCCGACCCTACTTTTGCTACTTCACCTATTTGTGTTCCTGATAAGGATTATGAATTCTCTGTTGATCCTGATATAATTACTTTGGTTGAATCTGATCCGTTTTATGGCTATGAATCTGAAACTGTTGTGGCACATCTTACTAAGTTAAATGATATAGCTGCCCTGTTTACTAATGATGAGAGATCGTGTTACTTTTATATACACAAAATATTTCCGTTCTCATTAAAGGGTGATGCTAAGATATGGTTTAATTTTCTTGATCCTGGTTGTGTGCGTATTCCCCAGGATAAGATTTATTACTTCTCTGCTAAATATTTCCCTGCTCATAAGAAACAAGCTACTTTCAGGGAAATATACAACTTCGTGCAAATTAAAGAAGAGAGTCTCCCACAAGCTTGGGGGAGGCTTCTCAAGTTACTTAATGCTTTGCCTGATCATCCTCTTAAGAAACCTGAAGTACTTGATATCTTTTATAATGGACTAATTGATGCTTCCAGAGATTACCTGGATAGTTGTGCTGGTTCTCTTTTCAGGGAAAGAACACCAGATGAAGCTGAAATCCTATTGAATAATATGTTGAAAAATGAAAATAATTGGGCAGCTCCTGAGCCAGCTCCTGAGCCAACTCCTGCTCCAATTACTGAACCTATTCCTAAACCAACTCCGAAGAAGAGAGGTGTTCTATTCCTCAGTCCCGAATATATGCAAGAGGCAAAGAAATCTATGAAAGAAAAAGGTATTAAAGCTGAAGACGTTAAGAATTTACCTCCTATTGAAGAAATACATGGTCTTAATACACCGCATGTTGAAGAAACATATGATCTCAATTCTTTATTTACTGAAGAACCTCCTGATCCCGATATCCCGACACAGGTAGTAAAGGTAAATTCTCTCTATAGATATGATAAAGCTGAAGTCCCTCCTACTAAAATTGCTAGTCAGTGCTTGGATGAGTTTGATAACTTTATGTTTAAGCAAGACAACTTCAATGCTTATTTTGGTAGACAATTAAAAGAAAATGCTTATATGATTAGACGCTTGGGTGATTATATGGCTAATATTAAAGGTGAACTTAAACTTGTTAGCAAACATGCTTCTATGGTTACCACTCAAGTAGAACAAGTACTTAAGGCTCAAAAAGAAGTGCTTGATGAAATGAATAGTAAGAAAAATGATTATGCTGTTAGAGTTGCTACTAGAACTGGTAGAATGACTCAGAAACCTTTGTATCCTGAAGGCCACCCTAAGAGAACCAAGAAAGATTCTTAAAGAAATAATATTGATGTTCCTAGTTCTTCTAAAAAGAAGAAGAAGAAGAAAAATGATAGAACTGTGCATACTTCTAGTGAACCTATTGCTGAAACACCTGATAATCCAAATGATATTTCTATGTCTGATGCTGAAACACAATCTGGTAATGAACATGAACCTAGTGAAAATATTAAATATGATGTTCATGAGGATGCTCAACCTAGTAATGATAATGATGTAGAAATTGAACCTGATGTTGATCTTGATAACCCACAATCAAAGAATCAACGTTATGATAAAAGAGACTTTGTTGCTAGGAAACATGGTAAAGAAAGGGAACCTTGGGTTCAGAAACCCATGCCTTTTCCTCCGAAACCATCCAAGAAAAGGATGATGAGGATTTTGAGTGCTTTGCTGAAATGATTAGGCCTATCTTTTTGCGTATGAGATTAACTGATGTGCTCAAAACACATCCTTATGCTAAATATATGAAGGATATCATTACTAATAAAAGAAAGATACTGGAAGTTGAGATTTCCACCATGCTTGCTAATTATAATTTTAAGTGTGGAATACCAAATAAACTTGGAGACCCCGGAGTACCTACTATACCTTGCTCCATTAAAAGAAATTATATTAAAACTGCTTTATGTGATCTTGGAGCAGGTGTTAGTGTTATGCCTCTCTCTTTATATCGTAGACTTGACTTGAATAAGCTGACACCTACTGAAATATCTTTGCAAATGGCTGATAAATCAACTGCTATAACTGTCGGTATTTGTGAGGATGTGCCTGTTGTGGTTGCAAACGTTACTATTTTAACGGACTTTGTTATACTTGATATTCCCGAGGATGATAGTATGTCTATTATTCTTGGAAGACCTTTTCTTAATATTGCAGGGGCTGTTATTGATTGCACTAAAGGCAATGTCACTTTTCATGTTAATGGTAATGAGCATACGGTACACTTTCCGAGGAAACAACCTCAAGTTCATAGTATCAACTCCATTGGAAAAATTCCATCGATTATATTTGGAGGTTTTGAATTTCCTCTTCCTACTGTCAAGAAGAAATATGATATTCTTATTATAGGGGATGTGCATATCCCCGCCGAGGTAACTTAGTGTTATTCGAAATTTCTCCGGTTTCATGATTATCGGAATGAGTTTGTTAACAAGACTTGATCAACCTTGTTAGTGGATTGTTTTTGATGAGCATGAGATGGATGAAACTAGAAGCACAACCTTCTGTAGCCCACTTTTACTTTCTGTTATTTATATTAAATAAAGTAAAAATAGTATTTTCAGTCTGTCTCCTGGCTTATATGTGCAATATAAAAATATCCTGAAAATAAAAGTCCTCAGAATGACATGCCAATTTAATATGATTTTTTCGGGAATATTTGAGGATTTACTGTGCAAAAATTACCGCGGGAGGAGCTGCCACCTGGCCACGAGGGTGGTGGGTGCCCCCCCCTCTAGGGCGCGCCCCCCTGCCTCATGGGCCCACAGTGGCCCTCCTCCACTTATCCCAGCACCCATCTTCTTCCTTTGTCTTACACAAACCCGAAAAACCAACTCAAGCACGAGTTCCAGCCACTTTTGCTGTGATTTTCGATCTCCTTGCTCAAAGCACCTCTCGCAAAACTGCTTGGGGAGATTGCTCCTTGGACCCGACCTCATTACGTGGGCTGCCGTCCAAGCTTACAAGAATCCTGCACCAGCCCCGGAACAGGAACCACAAGATGAGCCTCCATGACAATCTGTTTATTCTTGGGATCTAGAGATGACTGTCAGCCAGTGGCAGTCGGAGTCTTCTTCTTCATCAAAGTATGATCCCAACTATTCTTCTTCATCACAGTACAACCCCAACAACTATTATTATGGATATCCGCCAGGCCAGCCGTGGCCATAGACCAACTTAGGCCAAAAGCCTAAGCTTGGGGGAGTACGTATTTCTCATCGACATTACATTTATGTTCACACACACACTCATTGCTAGATGTCAGTGCTCATACTCTTTCACTGTAATATCCATGCTAGTTTATTTTCTTTTTCCTACTTTCTTCTTGTGTGTTTGTTAAACCTTAAGAAAAACCAAAATAAAATTAGTAGTAGTTTAATCTTCTGCTGTAGTAGTAATAATTAAAAAGAAAACCCAAAAATATTTCCCATTCTTCTTTTTGCTTGTTGGGAGCTTTCCCGTGCAAATAGTTTTATTTCTTTTCTTTTCTTTGGGGGTCCGTAGGAGAAGACCATAATTAAATTGTTGAAGTGGCTCTTATATGCATTATTGTTGATTTAACCAAGAGCCCATATTGCCTTGTCTTCTCCTGTTTATTGAATGCTCGCAGATTCCAGCTTAGTCCAATGCACGTACACTCTTATTATTATTCACACCGTTCGGTCGTGCAAGTGAAAGGCAATTATGATGATATATGATGGACTGACTGAGATGAGAAAAACTGGTATGAACTCGACCTCTTTTGTTTTTGTAAATATGATGAGTCCCTCGTTCTTGATTCAGCTTATTATGAATAAACATGTTTGCAATGACAATTAGATATCATAGTTGCTTGTGCCAATGCTTGATTAGCTATGAGTTATAATGATTTACCTTGTGTGCCAACATGCTATTGAGATGGTTATGATGTGGTATGATGGGGTGGTATCCTCCTTTGAATGATTTAAGTGACTTGACTTGGCACATGTTCTCGCATGTAGTTGAAACAAATCAACATAGCCTTCACGATATTTATGTTCATGGTGGATTATATCCTACTCATGCTTGCATCCAATGTTTATTAATTTTCATGCATGTACATGGTTGTTGTCGCTCTCTAGTTGGTCGCTTCCCAGTCTTTTGCTAGCCTTCACCTGTACTAAGCGGGAATACTGCTTGTGCATCCAATCCCTTAAACCCCAAAGTTATTCCAGATGAGTCCACCATACCTTCCTATATGCGGTATCTACCTGCCGTTCCAAGTAAATTTGTATGTGCCAAACTCTAAACCTTCAAATAAACATTCTGTTTTGTATGCTCGAATAGCTCATGTATCAACCAAGGTTGTCCTTATCTTCCGTGTTAGGTGGGTTATTCTCAAGAGGAGTGGACTCCACTCCTCACTCACGAGAAAAATGGCTGGTCACCGGGATGCCCAGTCCCATGCTTTATGCAAACTAAATCAAAATTAATTGCAAACAAAACTCCCCCTGGGACCTGATGTATGTTGGAGGCACTCGTTGTTTCGAGCAAGCCATGGATTGATGCTTGTTGGTGGAGGGGGAGTATAAACTTTACCATTCTGTTTGGGAACCACCTATAATGTGTTTAGCATGGAAGATATCGCCATCTCTTAGTTGTTACGTTGACAATGAAAGTATACCGCTCAAAATACAATTTATCTCTATTTCAAAACCGAGCTCTGGCACCTCTAAAAATCCCTGCTTCCCTCTGCGAAGGGCCTATCCATTTACTTTTATGTTGAGTCATCACCCTCTTATTAAAAAGCACTAGCTGGAGAGCACAGCCGTCATTTGCATTCATCACTGTTAATTTATATTGGATGTGACTATGATTGGATCTCTTTTACCATGAATTACAATGTCTAATCAGTCCTTGATCTTTAAAGGTGCTCTGCATTTATGTTTTGCGGTCTCAGAAAGGGCTAGCGAGCTACCATCTTGTTATATCATATTATGATTGTTTTGAGAAAGTGTTGTCATCCGAGATTTATTATTATGGCTTGCTAGTTGATTATGCTATTGATATGAGTAATTGTGAGACCTGAGAATTATTGCAAATGTGGTTAGTTATGATCTATGCTGAAAACTTGAATGCTGGCTTAACATAGTTACAACAACAAGAGCAAACAGAGTTTGTAAAAGTTTTTCTTTCTTTCAGTTTGTCAACTGAATTGCTTGAGAACAAGCAAGGGTTTAAGCTTGGGGAGTTGATACGTCTCCGTCGTATCTACTTTTCCAAACACTTTTGCCCTTGTTTTGGACTCTAACTTGTATCATTTGAATGGAACTAACCCGGACTGACGCTGTTTTCAGTAGAATTGCCATGGTGTTGTTTTATGTGCAGAAAACAAATATTCTTGGAATGACCTGAAACTCCACGGAACATCTTAGAAAAAATAATAAAAAGTCCTCGCCAAAGATGAAGACCAGGGGGCCCACAACCTTCTCACGAGGGTGGGGGGCGCCCCCCCTAGGGCGTGCCCCCTACCTCATGGGCCCCCTGGATGCCCTCCGACGCCAACTCCAACTCTATATATTTGCTTTCAGAGAGAAAAAAAATCAAGGAGAAGAAATCATCGCGTTTTACGATACGAAGCCACCGCCAAACCCTAAAACCTCTCGGGAGGGCTGATCTGGAGTCCGTTCGGGGCTCCAGACAGGGGGATTCGTCGTCGTCGTCATCATCAACCATCCTCCATCACCAATTTCATGATGCTCACCGCCGTGTGTGAGTAATTCCATCGTAGGCTTGCTGGACGGTGATGGGTTGGATGAGATTTATCATGTAATCGAGTTAATTTTGTTAGGGTTTGATCCCTAGTATCCACTATGTTCTGAGATTGATGTTCCTATGACTTTGCTATGCTTAATGCTTGTCACTAGGGCCCGAGTGCCATGATTTCAGATCTGAACCTATTATGTTTTCATGAATATATGTGAGTTCTTGATCCTATATTGCAAGTCTATAGTCACCTACTATGTGTTATGATCCGGCAACCCTGAAGTGACAATAATCGGGACCACTCCCGGTGATGACCATAGTTTGAGGAGTTCATGTATTCACTATGTGCTAATGCTTTGTTCCGGTTATCTATTAAAAGGAGGCCTTAATATCCCTTAGTTTCCAATAGGACCCCGCTGCCAAGGGAGGGTAGGACAAAAGATGTCATGCAAGTTCTTTTCCATAAGCACGTATGACTATATACGGAATACATGCCTACATTACATCGATGAATTGGAGCTAGTTTTGTGTCACCCTATGTTATGACTGTTACATGATGAACCGCATCCGGCATAATTATCCATCACTGATCCGGTGCCTACGAGTTTTCCATATACTGGTTCTCGCTTATTTACTTTCCCGCTGCTACTATTACAATCACTAGAAAATACCAAAAACATTACTTTTGTTGTCTTTACTTTTGTTGCCGCTACCACAACTATCATATTACTTTGCTACTAAACACTTTGCTGCAGATACTAAGTTTCCAGGTGTGGTTGAATTGACAACTCAACTGCTAATACTTGAGAATATTCTTTGGCTCCCCTTGTGTCGAATCAATAAATTTGGGTTGAATACTCTACCCTCGAAAGCTGTTGCAATCCCCTATACTTGTGGGTTATCAGATCCCCTTTTAGACACTTCATCTACCGTACACATATGGTGTTTCACAGGGAAGGCATTCGGGACGCCGTGCCGAACCCATAGCAACTCGCCAACAAGAGGCACCAAAGTCGGGTAGGCCAAAAAGGAAGGTGGTCAGGACGGAGACGCCGGCGCAGAGGTATGACACAAAACCTCGCTCCGTGGTTGTCGTCTTTCTCAAAATGTAATGACGTCCATGTTTCTTTAGTAAAAAAACGCGTGCCGTACTATATCCGGAGAGGCTGCCGATCATGCCTCCACCAGTCGGGCTCCAGGGCCGGACATAGAGGTGGAAGCCAACATGTTGCGGATGCCAGATGCTCCTCCTACAGAGGATGCGGATAGACTATCCGCTACAAATTTAGAAGTGGAGAGCGCCATGAATCACAGGCGTCGCCGGGCCGTACTCCGTGACGCTTGTTTCTCACCAGAGGCATTTGATGCCTTCAATTCCGGAGAAGCGTACATCCGTGCTGCTCAAAATGGTCTAGCCAGAGCCACGGACCAGTATGTAAGGGATATACGAGTAAGCAAATCTGACGATCATATGTATCAGTAGCCCCTGAGCCTTGAAACAGTTGACACAACTGATTTAAGGATCATTATTTGTGCAGGTTCTTACAGAGAAGAATTCCCAATTGTCTCAAGAGCTGGACGAGTGCAAGGCCCAGCTGGAAGCCGTTGTTGCCGCATTGAAGCAGTCAAAAAAGAGGCCCCCTAGTAACTCTTTTGTCTATTGCAAAGAATATGGGTACCAGATCGTATGCGGCATGTATGCACACCTAAGAATAGATGTTGCAAGTGGCCCAGGAGTGAATCCGGAGGCCGTGGAGGCGGATACGGCACGTGATGATCGACAGCGAAATGCTGGCGAGCGCGGGCTGACACGAGTCAAGCAGGAGAAAAATGATCTCGAAGACGCCAATATCCGGCTGAGCGTGGAACTGAAGGATGTCCGAGCCCAGCTTGCGGACTCCGTGAAGGAGAATAAACGGCTTCGGCACGGCATTTTTAGCAAGTGCTTGAACGAACTTTTTAAAGGAGTTCGGCGAGGAAGCCTGCTAACAGCGTTATGTCTGCAGGTATGCTGACAGGTCGTCCCGTGGAGGAGATGCCCGGGTCTTCGGGTGATCTTCTATCAGAGCTCTCACAATTGCACGAACAAGTTCGGCAGGTGATGCAGGTTATTGCTCAAGCCTTGTGGCCATCCGCGTCCCCGCCAGGAGGCATGGGGGAGCTCATAGAGGAGCTCAAGGGAGCGCGACGGCGCTTCCGATTATGGAAGATATCGGCCTGCCGACAAGGTGTAAGGGAAGCCTGGGCTATGGTGAAGACACGATATACCAAGGCGGACCCAAACCACATGGCCGAAGTCGGACCTGTGAGGCCCGATGGGAAAGATATCACTGTCAGTTTAGTGTATGATCAAGTAGAATTAGCTGCAAAGTATTCCCAATAGGATTGTAGGCTAGACAGTCTGTTGGATGGTATAGAAGAAGAATTTAATCAGTCTTAGTGACTGTGTACTTCAAGTGACATTTGTAATGTCCCTAGCCGGATTGTAAATCATTTGTCATGGCGGACCTTTTCGCTTCGACCTCTAGACCCGATAGTCCGGAGTGTATCTGAATACCCACTCGGTTATGTAAAAACCGGGGTATGCGTGGAAACCAGGCGTAGGGGTCATAAGTGCTTGAACAGACAAGTACCCAACTAGCTATGTTATATTACATGGATAGTAAGAAACATCTTCCAGGGAGAATAGTTCCATTAAGGGTTCCTTTCCCTGGGTACGCATGCCCTAATGTGCATGTCTGGACTACGAGATGCAGGCTAAAAACATCTAGGGGCGTTTAGTAATTTAAATGAAAATCATATTTTATTCACCAACCTAATATTCCCTTAAGAACGCTAGCTTTCGGCTTCACCCAGACTGAGGTACACATCCGGCTGACCCGGCAGTAACAATCGCAGAGGTGCTCCCCTTATGCCCTAGCCGAATTAACGGGAACGTAGGGCACAAATACAAGAGCCAGGCAACCCAGCTTGGCCAAAACTTAAGTCATATCGATGCATATAATGGCGAAAAAGGTACATGCGGAAGAATAACACATGTGCAGGGTATAAGGCCCGGAAGGGTAATTAGATTGAGCTTCTGTATAAGAAGCCCCCAGGTATATTGAGCGCGGTTAGCGCATCAAGATTATGCAACCAAGACACAAGTGTAGCCCTTTAGGGCCTTGAAGAGAAAAAAAGAGAAAGAAAGAGAGAAAAAACAGATGTGTACAAAATTGATGGAGGTAAGGAGACGAACATAGAGTCCAGCGCTAGGAGTAGAATCTTCGGAGTCTGGCTGTGTTCCATGGGTTTGGCTCGAGTCGATTATCCGATGCATCTCGCAGACGGTACGCTCCGCCGGTTAGAACCTGGTTGATAATGAAGGGACCTTCCCATTTGGGCTTGAGCCTTTTCTTTTTCTTCTTCGGCAGGCGTAGAACTAGTTTGCCAACGTTATAGGTTTTGGCCCGCACTTCTCTGCTTTGATGCCTTCGAGCCTGCTGCTGATAGAATGCGGAACGGGCTTTTGCCATGTCGCGTTCCTCCTCCAGGGCATCCAAACTGTCCTGTCGATCGAGCTCGGCCTCTCTTTCTTCGTACATGCGCACTCGAGGTGAGTCATGAATTATGTCGCAAGGCAGCACCGCCTCAGTGCCGTACACCATAAAAAATGGTGTGTATCTGGTAGTGCGATTCGGCATGGTCTGCAACCCCCCATAGTACGGAGTCGAGCTCCTCTACCCAATGAGTGTCTGATTCCTTGAAGGATCAGACTAATCTGGGTTTAATGCTGCTCATGATAAGACCATTCGCTCGTTCGACTTGACCATTAGTTTGCGGATGATAGACAGAAGCATAATCGAGCTTGATGCCCATGTTGCTGCACCAAAGTTTCACCTCGTTGGATGTAAAGTTCGTGCCATTGTCAGCGATGATGCTGTGGGGGACGCCATAACGGTGTACAATCCCGGATATGAAGTCTATCACCGGTCCGGATTCAGCTGTTTTGACAGGTTTGGCTTCTATCCATTTGGTGAATTTATCCACCATGACCAGTAAGTATTTTTTTCTTATGGGTTCCCCCTTTAAGGGGTCCGACCATATCAAGCCCCCAGACCGCAAAGGGCCAAGTAATGGGGATTGTCTGGAGGGCGGTAGGTGGTATGTGGCTTCGGTTTGCAAAAAGCTGGCAACCGACACAATGTTGTACCAGATGTTGTGCATCTGCTTAGGCCATCAGCCAATAAAAACCTGTACGGAAAGCCTTGCTTACAAGGGCCCAGGCTATGGCATGGTGGCCGCCGAGTCTGGCATGGATTTCTGCCAAAAGCTTCTGCCCTTCCTCTTCGGAGATGCACCTTTGAAGGACTCCAGTTGTGCTTTTCTTATAAAGCTCTCCTTCGTGGACCTTGTAGGCTTTAGATTGCCGCACTATGCGACGTGCCTCATTTTGGTCCTCGGGTAGTTCCTGCCTAGTTAGGTAGGCCAGGAATGGTTCTGTCCATGGAGCGATGACGGCCATTATCACATGGGCTGAAGGTGTTATTTCGGTGGCAGAGCCTCCTATTGTGTCAAAGTGTTCGGTATCTGGGGATGTGGTCGGGTCCGGACTATTTTTGCCGGTGTCCCCTTCCCATACCATAGATGGTTTAAACAGTCTTTCCAGGAAGATGTTCGGTGGGACAGGGTCGTGTTTAGCACCGATACGGGCGAGGATGTCCGCCGCCTGGTTGTTTTCCCGAGCCACATGGTGGAATTCAAGCCCCTCGAACCGAGCTGACATTTTGAGAACGGCGTTGCGATATGCCGCCATTTTCGGATCCTTGGCATCGAGGTCTCCATTTATTTGGGATATTGTGAGGTTCGAGTCCCCATGCACCTCTAGGCGTTGGATGCCCATGGAGACTGCCATCCGGAGACCGTGTAATAGGGCCTCGTATTCGGCTGCATTATTGGAGTCTGTGTATAATATTTGGAGTACGTATTGCACTATATCTCCGGTGGGGGACGTCAGGATGACGCCAGCCCCCAGACCAGCCAGCATTTTAGAGCCGTCAAAGTGCATGATCCAATTGGAGTATGTGTCGTACTCTTTAGGGAGTTCGGCTTCCGTCCATTCGGCGACGAAATCGGCCAATACTTGTGACTTAATGGCTTGTCGTGGTTTGTATGTTATGTCGAACGGGAGGAGCTCGATGGCCCATTTGGCAATCCGGCCCATGGCATCGCGGTTGTTTATTATGTCATTGAGTGGTACTTCGGAGGCCACCGTGATTGAACACTCTTGAAAGTAGTGTCGTAATTTCTGGGAGGCCATGAATACCGCGTATGCTATCTTTTGATAATGTGGGTACCGTGATTTGCATGGAGTGAGGACGGTGGATACATAATATAGCGGCTTTTGAAGTGGGAGTTTATGTCCGTCCATCTCTCGTTCGACAATGATCACTGTGCTTACAACTTGGTGAGTTGCCGCTATATATAATAGCATTGGTTTGCCAACATTTGGCGCGGCCAAGATTGGGTTGGTGGCCAGGATGCCTTTTATTTCTTCCAGGCCGGCCGTGGCTGCGTCCGTCCACTCGAAGTGTTCGGTACACCGAAGAAGGCGATAGAGGGGAAGTTCCTTTTCTCCTAATCGAGAGATGAAGCGGCTTAAAGCCGCTACACATCCAGTTAATTTCTGGATTTGCTTGAGGTCAGTTGGGATAGCCAACTGCGACAGGGCTCGGATTTTAGCTAGATTTGCTTCAATTCCTCTACTGGAGACGATGAAGCCCAGGAGCTTTCCGGCGGGAACGCCGAAAATGCATTTTTCCGGATTGACCTTAATGTCGTATGTTCGGAGATTGGTGAACGTGAGCCTCAAGTCGTCTATTAAAGAGTCGATGTGTCTGGTTTTAATGACCACATCGTCTACATATGCCACCACAGTCTTACCGATCTGCTTTTCCAGACATGTCTGGATCATGCGCTGATATGTTGCGCCGGTGTTTTTGAGCCCGAAGGGCACTGTGTTAAAACAGAAGGGGCCGTATTGCGTGATAAATGTCGTTGCAGCTTGATCAGACTCTGCCATCTTAATCTGGTGGTAACTGGAGTATGCGTCGAGGAAGCACAATGATTCGTGTCCTGCGGTAGTGTCGATGATTTGATCGATGCGAGGGAGTGGGAAGGGATCCTTTGGGCAAGCCTTATTAAGGTCTTTGAAGTCGACACATTGGCGCCAGGATTTGTCCTTCTTTGGTACCATCACCAGGTTTGCTAGCCAGTCCGGACGTTTTATTTCTTTAATAAATCCGGCCTCCGGTAGCTTGGCCAGCTCCTCTCCCATGGCTTGTCGCTTAGGTTCAGAGAAACGCCGAAGAGTCTGCTTGACCGGCTTGAATCCTTTTAGAATAGTAAGGCTATGCTCGGCCAATCTGCATGGGATTCCTGGCATGTCTGAAGGATGCCAGGCGAATATATCCCAATTCTCGCGCAGAAACTCCCATAGTGCGGCGTCTACAGCGGGGTATAACTGTGCCCCAATGGATGTTGTTTTTGTGGGGTCCATTGGATGGACTTGGAATTTAACTATTTCGTCTGCTGGTTTAAAGGAGGTGGACTTGGATCTTTTGTCTAGTATCACGTCGTCCCTGTCCACCGTGGAGCGCAGCACGGTTAACTCCTCCACCACGAGGGCTTCGGATAATGCCTCGAGGGCTAATGCGGTTGTTTTGTCTTCGGCGCGGAGTTCTATGTCCGGATCACTAACAAGAGAGATGA
Organism: Triticum urartu; assembly: GCF_003073215.2. NCBI lineage: Eukaryota > Viridiplantae > Streptophyta > Magnoliopsida > Poales > Poaceae > Triticum > Triticum urartu. The sequence goes on along the minus strand of NC_053023.1, from coordinate 596,173,332 downwards.
TTCCATTGGGTCCGGGCATTTTGAGCTTCATGTACCCGTAATGGGGTATGGCTTGAAAAATCGTGAATGCCTCCCGCCATAGAAGGGCGTGGTATCCGCTACTAAACGGGGCCACATGGAATGTAATTTCTTCGGACCTGTAATTCTCCGGAGTGCCGAATACCACATCAAGTGTGATTTTCCCGGCGCAACGTGCCTCCCGACTAGGGATGATTCATCGGAAGGTCGTACTGCTTTGCTCAATATGGTTGCTGTCTATTTCCATTTTTTGGAGAGTTTCCTCATAAATGAGGTTTAATCCGTTGCCGCCGTCCATGAGCACCTTAGTGAGCCGAAAGTCGTCCACAATTGGATTGAGGACCAAAGCGGCTGGTGTTCGGGCTGTTCGGAATTTAGGTTCGTCACTGGCATTGAAGGTGATAGCCGTGTCGCTCCATGGATTTATTGCTGCCACATGGCAGACTTCGGCAAGGCTGTGGAGTGCTCGCTTGCGCCTATTATTTGAGGCGAAGGTCTCGAAGACCGTCAATACTGTATTGTTATCCGTGGGAAGGTGCTCTGAGGTATTTTTGGTGAGGAGATCCTCACCGCTTTTGGCCACCTGCCGGAGTACCCAACATGCTCTAAGGCTGTGTGTTGATATGGTGTCCGCTGTACTATGGATTTTGCAGGGCCCGATAAGACATCCCTCCAATACGGTTCCACGCCCTGTAGTGGGCTTTTGCTTCTTTGTAATTGAGTCTGGCGACTTATGAGAGTGCACCCTTTTAGTCTGAACAGGGGGTTTTGTCAGAGCCGGATTATCCCAAAATTGCGTTTGGGTTTTCCAGGAACTTTCCATCGCACAGTATTTCCATACTATGGCCGCCAAGTCAGCGAAGTGTGTTATGTCATGGCGACTTATGGCGTTGAGGACTCCCTTGTCCGTGCAATTGTTGCAAAAGAACGAAATTGCGTCTTCCTCGCGACAGTCCTTGACCTTGTTCATTACAAGGAGGAATCTGGCCCAATAGTGATGTACTGTCTCTTGGGGTGCTTGCCTAATGTGGGAAAGATCGTTTGTATCTGGGTGGGTGGGTGGATTTAAGTCCAGACCTTGACCCAATCTGTGATCCCGGGGCAGGGGAGTTTCCGATCTTGGAAATTCGGGCTCCGGGATGTTGCCCTGTGGGTTCGGTATGCGGCCTGATTCTGGATTCATGGTTGGGGTGGTGTCCTCCCGTGAGAGAGTATCCGGCTCGGGGAGCTCGGGAATCCAGACATAGTTCGTCCTCAGGATAGAGGGAGAATCGCCGCATTGCTCCTCCACCACCGCTATCTGATGGGTGACCGGCGGAGAGTTAATCTCCCTTTGGTCGGGTTTAAACCCGATCCGATCATAGTCCGTAGTGACTCCCAGAGCAGCGATGCGATCCAAGAGCTCATTCAAAGAGGAGAGCTCCATCGGATCCATCTGCTCGGCAAATTTCGAGCCGATGTGGAGGATATTTTTGATGACCCAAGAAGTCATCATCGGCGCCGTGGCCGAGCGGGCGGTCATGACGAAGCCGCCTAGTCGGAGAGTTTGGCCTGCAGCTAGGGCTCCCCCAGAGGTGATGTTGTCCTTGACAACGAGGCGAGCCATCCTCCTTATGATGACGACACAGTGGAACTCTCAATGAAAGCACCAATATCGGTGTCAAAACCGGCGGATCTCGGGTAGGGGGTCCCGAACTGTGGGCCTAAGGTGGATGGTAACAGGAGTCAGGGGACACGGTGTTTACCCAGGTTCGAGCCCTCTTGATGGAGGTAATACCCTATGCCCTACATGATTGTTCTTGATGATATGAGTATTACAAGAGTTGATCTACCACGAGATCAAAGAGGCTAAACCCTAGAAGCTAGCCGATGGTATGATTGTATGTTGTCATACGGACTAAAACCCTCCGGTTTATATAGACACCGGAGCGGGCTAAGGTTACACAAGGTCGGTTACAAAGGAGGAGATATACATATCTGTATTGCCTAGCTTGCCTTCCACGCCAAGTAGAGTCCCATTCGGACACGAGACGAAGTCTTCAATCTTGTATCTTCATAGTCCGACAGTCCGGCCAAAGGATATAGTCCGGCTGTCCGGAGACCCCCTATCCAGGACTCCCTCAACCGTCCTGGACGAACTGCCTGATAAGCCCTGTCAGATACATATGATGCCGGGCACCGAACCAACGCATAGCCTTCATGCATGTTGGGTACTCCGGCAAGTGGCTAAGAGCGGTGAGGCTGTCCTCGCCAGTACTACTCCAGAGAGGCATTCCTTGGAGGATGATGATTTCAACATCTTTACAGTCTTTGAGAACTTTTCTTCAAACAATCGGCACAAACGGGCGCTCCGCGACCTCGCCGAAGTCAACCAAGTAACCGCAATGAACCCTTGGAGCGATACGGCCATAACTTTCACCGCCGATGATGAACCAAGGGCCCGATCAGTCTGAGCACCAGCTGCCTTGGTCTTAAACCCAATTGTGGATGGATTTCGACTCACCAAAGTGCTCATGGACGACGGTAGCGGACTTAACCTCATCTACGAAGATACACTCGACAAAATGCAAATGGACAAGAGTTGCATCGAGCAAAGCAGTACCACCTTTCGAGGTACCAGTCAAGAAGCATGATGCTTGGGGAAAATCAAACTCGATGTAGTATTCGGCACGCCTGATACCTACAGGTCCGATGAGTTGCTCTTCCAGGTGGCCCCTTTCAATAGCGGATATCACGCCCTTTTTGGGGCGGGACGCCTTCGCACGCTTCCAAGTCATACCCCATTATGGGTACATGAAGCTTAAAAATGCCAAGGCCCAACGGAGTAATCACTATCACCTGCGATCCGGATATAGCACTCCGTGCCGAAAACAAAAGCGCATCCTTGGCCCTCAAGGCACTATCCGAGGCCCTCGCGGCCGAAGAGTTAACCACTCTACGTTCCACAGTGGACAAAGACGATGTAATCCTCGACAAGAGGCCCAAATCCACCTCTTTCAAACCAGTAGATGAAATATTTGAGAGAGCCAAAATTATGTCATTACTTGTTAGAATTGCTCTCTATGCTTCACTTAAATTTTTTATGAGTTATGGACTTGCTCTAGTGCTTCACTTATATCTTTTTGAGCACGGTGTGCTTAGTATTTTTGAAGAAATGCTCTCTTGCTTCACTTAGATTTATTTGAGAGTTAGTAAAATTTTCAAGAAAGTCTCTCTTGCTTCACTTAAATTAATTTGAGAGAAAGAAAAATTATCCTCTTGACCTTCACTTATATTTATTTGAGCTTGCCAAAAGCAACAAATGAAAATTAGTTCCAAAGTGACAGACATCCAAGAAGGATATAATAAAAACTTTCATGAAGATCATTGGGAAAAATAAACTTGATTCTTAGTAATGGTTTTGAGACATGATGATGTGATATGTGAAGTATGTTGATGAGTAATTATGCTTTAGTAAGAATATTGGTGTTAAGGTTTGTGATTCCCTATGCAAGCATGAAAGTCAATAATTATGCAATGAAATTATATCCTACTTTTGGTGCATTATTCGGTGTTAATTATGCTTAATGCTTGCTTATGAGATTATTCGTTTCTTGGTTCGTCGCTTCTCAATCTTTTGCTAGCCTTCATTTTGCACTAAGTATGATCTCTACTTGTGCATCCAAAACCCATTAAACCAGTTTTTCCACATGAGTCCACTATATCTACATAGATGCGGTATTCTTTTGCCGTTCAAAGCAAATTTGAATGTGCCATCTCTAATTTTCAAAATAAACTTCTCTTTTGTGTGTTCGTTTCGCTCGTGGAGTGGTGAAGGGTGGCTAATATTTTCCATGCTAGATGTGTTATTCTCACGATGAGTGTTTATTCACTTGTCATTGCATGAGAGTAAGGCAAAGGTATTAGGGACGCCCAGTCCTGAAATGAAAAATGAATTTACTTTATGTTGTCAAATAATAAATTCCTTGGTAAGTGTTGGTATGGAGGGTAACCGTGGATACGGCTAGCCATGGAAAGTGAAAGTATGGCTGAAAAAGGAATAAACTTTATTTTTTGTTTGGGAACCTCCTATGATATATCTAGCATGGAAAGTGTTGGGAACTCTAAGTCGCTTTTGTTGGTGGGAATGATACACCTCCCAAAATGTTTTTACCTCTAAGTTTTTCGCTTTGAGATCTAGCACCTCTACAAATCGCTACTTCCCTCTGCGAAGGACCTTTCTTTTACTTTATGCAAAAAAAATTGAATTTGAGTCTCCATATTCTCTTATAAAAGCACCAACTAGGAGGTACTATGATCGTACTTGAGCATTGGGTGTAGTTAATATGCGAGTGTGTTTCCTGGATGGATCAATGACTGAGCATGATGGGCTAGGGATAGCTTATTTTAGCGTTGATATTTTGAAAGACATGGTTGCTTGTTGATATGCTTGAGTATTTAAGTTATCATGTCAAAACTAGACTATTGCTTTGAACAATATAAAAGTCCAAATGTCCATGCTATAAAGAAAAGACTATGATATGATATGTTAGGCAGCATTCCACATCAAAAATTCAGTTTTTATCACTTACCTACTCGAGGATGAGTAGGAGTTAAGCTTGGGGATGCTGATATGTCTCCAAAGTATCTATAATTTTTTTATTGTTCCATGTTGTTATATTATCAATCTTGGATGTTTTATAACCATTTCATATCATTTTTTGGTACTAACCTATTGACATAGTGTCAAGTGCCAGTTGCTGTTTTTTGCATGTTTTTTACATCGCAGGAAATCAATATCAAACGGAGTCCAAACGCAGCGAAACTTATTGTGGATTTTTTTGAATCAGAAGACATCCAATGGGTTGTAGAAGTGCCTGGGGGTGCTCTGAGGGGAGCACAACTCATCAGGGCGCGCCCGGAGGCCCAGGCGCGCCCTGGTGGGTTGTGCCCACCTCGTGTGCCCCCGGACCGCCTCTTTACTCTATAAATACCCCAATATTCCAGAAACCCTAGGGGAGTCGACAAAAATCAATTCCAGCCGCCGCAAGTTCTAGAAACACCAGATCCAATCTAGACACGGGTTCATCATGTCCATTGGTGCCTTTCCGGTGATGCGTGAGTAGTTCTTTGTAGACCTTCGGGTCCGTAGTTAGTAGCTAGATGTCTTCCTCTCACTTGTTTGATTCTCAATACAATGGTCTCTTGGAGATCCATATGATGTAATTCTTTTGCGGTGTGTTTGTTGGGATCCGATGAAATTTGAGTTTATGATCAGATCTATCTCTTTTTATCCATGAAAGTTATTTGAGTCTTATTTGATCTCTTATATGCATGATTGATTATAGCCTTGTATTTATTCTCCGATATTTGGGTTTTGTTTGGCCAACTTGATCTATTTATCTTGCGATGGGAAGAGGTGCTTTGTGACGGGTTCGATCTTACGATGCTTGATCCCAGTGACAGAAGGGGAACCGACACGTATGTATCGTTGCTATTAAGGATAACAAGATGGGATCTATTTCTACATATATATATCTTGTCATGATTATTTGAAGTTCTATCAATTGCCCAACGGTAATTCGTTTACCCATCGTTTGCTATTTTTCTCGAGAGAAGCCACTAGTGAAACCTACGACCCTCGGGTCTATTCTTTATCATATTTGCCTTTGCGATCTATTTTCCTTTATTTTTATTTTCAGATCTATTAAACCAAAAATACAAAAATACCTTGCTGCAATTTATTTTATTCGAGATCTATTTATCCCATCTATCCTATTTTTATCATGTCCCTTTGCCAATTTCTGGCACCGTTACCCGAAAGGAATTGACAGCCCATTTAACACGTCGGGTTGCGAGTATTTGTTATTTGTGTGCAGGTGCTGTTTATGTGGTGTTTCTTGGTTCTCCTACTAGTTCGATTACCTTGGTCTCATCAATGAGGGAAATACCTACCGTCGTTGTGCTGCATCATCCCTTCCTCTTTGGGGAAATACGGGCGTAGTCTAGCACACATCAAAAGGAATTTCTGGCGCCGTTGCCGGGGAGACATCATCAACATCTACTAGGTTCCTAATAACAAATCCATCTCCTCGCAATTTACATTATTTACCATTTGCCTCTCATTTTCCTCTCCCCCACTTCACAAAAATTTCCCATTTTATTCACCCTCTTTTTACTTCACTGTTTTCTTGTCGGATCTGTTTTTGAGTGCAATCATGTTGCGTAGTCACAATGACTCAAGAGAACACCAAGTTGTGTGATTTCTCTAATACCAACAACAATAATTTTATTGGCACTCTGATTGCTCCGCCCGCCACTAGTGCGGAGTCTTGTGATATTAATACCACTTTGCGTAATCTTGTTATGAAAGATCAATTTTCTGGTACTCCTAATGAGGATGTCGCGTCCCATCTTAACACATTCGTGGAATTATGCAATATGCAAAATAAAAAAGATCTGGACAATGATTTTGTGAAGTTGAAATTATTTCCGTTTTTCTTTGCGAGATCGTGCAAAAAATTGGTTTTCTTCATTGCCTCGCAATAGTATCGATTCTTGGAATAAGTGCAAAGATGCTTTCATTACTAAGTATTTTCCGCCCGCGAAAATTATTTCCCTTAGAACCCAGATCATGAATTTCAAGCAACTTGAACATGAGCATGTTGCACAATCTTGGGAAAGGATGAAAATAATGCTAAGGAATTGCCCAACTCATGGGTTAAATCTTTGGATGATCATACAAAAATTTTATAAGGGGTTGAATTTTGTTTCTCATAATCTTTTAGATTCCGCCGCGGGTGGTACTTTTATGGAAATTACTTTGGGTGAAGCCACCAAATTGCTTGATAATATTATGGCAAATTATTCACAATGGCATACCGAAAGAGCTCCTGCTAGTAAAAAGGTTAATTCGGTTGAAGAAATTTCTTCTTTAAGTGAAAAAGTTGATGCTCTTATGAAATTGGTTGCTTTCGCTAGTAAGAGTGCTCCTATTGATTTTAGTGATGTGTCTTTGTCTACCTTGATTGAGCAAAATAGTGATGCCATAGATGTGAATTTTATCTCGCAAAACAATTTTGATAACAATGCTTATAGAGGTAATTTTAATCCTAGGCTTTTTCCTAGTAATTCCTCTAATAATTATGGTAATTCCTATGGTAATCCTTCTTACAATAATAATAGGAACACCTCTAATCTTAAGAATAATATTAAAGAATTTATCAACACTCAAAAAAGTTTCAATACTACAATGGAAGAAAACTTGAATAAGATTGATGATTTGTCTATAAGTGTTGATAGAATTTCTCATGATGTAGAAAATCTCAAGATGAAAATTTTTGTGCCTAAGGTTGAGGAATCAATTAAAGCTCTTTATGTTTCTATGGATGAAAGTAAGAAAAGAACCGCTATGCTTAGAGCTAGAAGAGAATTTTTAGAAAAAGCGTTTTCTAGTGATTGCTTTCATAAAAGTGATGAAGATCTTAAAATGATTGGTGTTTCTTCCATTGATTCCTTGTTTAGTAAAATTAATATTGATGAAAAGGGAATGGAGAAGAGTCAACTTTAGCTAGAAGGCGTCCGGGTAATTCAGAGGGTGAAAATCTTGTTGGGAAAATTGATAAAGGTGGGTTTGAAGAGGTCAAAACTTTAACTAGTGATTGCCCACTCTTTTGGATTACAAAGACTTTAATTATGAGAGTTGTTATTTGATTGATTGTATTTCTTTTTTGCAATCCATGATGAATTCACCCAATGCTTATGAACAAAATAAAGCTTTTACTAAATATATTGTTGATGCTTTGATGAAATCTTTGGAAGAAAAGTTGGAATTAGAAGTTTCAATTCCTAGAAAATTGCATGATGAGTGGGAACCTACTATCAAAGTGAAGATTAAAAATTATGAGTGTTTTGCTTTATGTGACTTGGGTGCTGGTGTTTCTACAATTCCAAAATCATTATGTTATGTGCTTGGTCTTACCGATATTGAAGAGTGTTCTTTAAATTTGCACTTGGCGGATTCTACTATTAAAAAGCCTATGGGAAGAATACTGATGTTCTTATTCTTGCAAATAGGAATTATGTGCTTGTAGATTTTATTGTTCTTGATATTGATTGCAATCCGTCTTGTCCAATTATTCTTGGTAGACCGTTTTTACGTACTATTGGTGTCGTGATTGATATGAAAGAAGGCAATATTAAGTTCTAATTTCCACTAAAGAAGGGTATGGAACACTTCCCTAGAACAAGAATTAGGCCTCCATATGAATCAATCATGAGGGCATCTTATGGATCTAGAAATAAAGATGACAAAACTTAGATCCTTGCTTTATGCCTAGCTAGGGGCGTGAAACAATAGTGCTTGTTGGGAGGCAACCCAATGAATAAAATTTATTTTTGACTTCTGCTTCCTGTTCTTGAGTGTTAGCACAATTATGCTACTGTTATGATTGTGTTTTTTGTGTTTTAATTAGTGTTTGTTCCAAGGAAAGTCTTTAGGGTCTTCTAGGGTGATAGTTGACTTGATCTTGCTGAAAAACAAAAACCTTCACGCTCACGAAAATAATTTTCATTTTTAACATAAGCGTGATAAAATACCAATTATTTTTGAAGAATATTAATATACAAATTGATCAGGTCGTCCTAATTTTTAAGAATTTTTGGAGTTACAGAAATATTCGAAATCTCCAGATTGCTACAGAGTGTTCTGTTTTTGACAGATTCTGTTTTCTTTGTGTTGTGTGCTTGTTTTGATGATTCTATTGGTTTTCTTTGAAGAGTTTTTGCCATAGAAAAGTTGGAATACATTAGATATAATGAAAGGATAAAATATGAATAGGTTGCAACAGTATTTATAGTAGTGATTTGTTTTCTTATACTAACGGATCTCACGAAGGTTTTGTTGAGATTTGTGTGATTGAAGTTTTCAAGTTTTGGGTGATGTTACGATGGATGAAGGAATAAGGAGTAAGAAGATCCTAAGCTTGGGGATGCCCATGGAATCCCAAGCTATTATCCAAAGATAAGCAAGCAACTAAGCTTGGGGACGCCCCGAGTGGCATCCCCTCTTTCTTCTAACAACCATCGGTATTTTACTCGAAACTATATTTTTATTCATCACATACTATGAGTTTTGCTCGGAGCGTCTTGTATGATATGAGTCTTTGCTTGTTTTTCTTTGTGTTTTAAGTCTTAATCTTTGCTGGACACACCTATTTGAGAGAGCCAAAATTATGCTATGACTTGTTAGAATTGCTCTCTATGCTTCACTTAAATTTTTATGAGGTATGGAATTGCTCTAGTGCTTCACTCATATTTTTTTGAGCATGGTGTGCTTGGTTATTTTAGAAGAAATGATATCTTGCTTCACTTAGATTAATTTTAGAGTTAGTATTTTTTTAGAAATCCTCTCTTTCTTCACTTAAATTAATTTGAGAGAAAGAAATATTATGCTCATGATCTTCACTTATATTTGTTTGAGCTTATCAAAAGCAACACATGAAAATTAGTCCCAAAGTGATAGATATCCAAGAAGGATATAATAAAAACTTTCATGAAGATCATTGGACAAAATAAACTTGATTCCTTGTAATAGTTTTGAGATATGACGATGTGATATGTGAGTCATGTTGATGAGTAAGTATGCTTTAGTAAGAATATTGGTGTTAAGTTTTGTGATTCCTTATGCAATCACGAAAGTCAATAGTTGGGCAATGAAATTATATCCTACTTGAGGTGCATTATTCGGTGTTAATTATGCTCAATGCTTGCTTATGAGATTATTCATTTCTTGGTTGGTCGCTTCTCAATCTTTTGCTAGCCTTCATTTTGCAATAAGTATGATCACTACTTGTGCATCCAAAATCCTTTAAACCAGTTTTGCCACATGAGTCCACCATACCTACCTATATGCGGTATTGTTTTGCCATTCTAAGCAAAATTGTATGTGCCATCTCTAATTTTCAAAATAAACTTCTCTTTTGTGTGCTCGTACCGCTCATGAATCGGTAGGGGGTGGCTAATATATTTCCATGCTAGATATGTTATTCTCACGATGAGTGTTTATTCACTTGTCATTGCACGAGAGTAAGGCAAAGGTATTAGGGATGCCCAGTCCCGAAATGAAAAATGAATTTACTTTATGTTGTCAAATAATAAATTCCTTGGAAAGTGTTGGTATGGAAGGCACCCGTGGATACGGCTAGCCATGGAAAGTGAAAGTATGGTGGAAAAAGGAATAAACTTTAATTTTTGTTTAGGAACCGCCTATGATATATCTAGCATGGAAAGTATTGGGAACATCTCGATCATTCTCGTTGACAGGAAAAGCATGCCTCGCAAAATGTTTTTATCTCTATGTTTTTTGCTTTGAGCTCTGGCACCTCTACAAATCCCTACATCCCTCCATGAAGGGCCTTTCTTTTACTTTATGCAATTTTTATTTTTAATTTGAGTCTCCATATTCTCTTATAAAGCACCAACTATGGGGCACTATGATCGTACTTGAGCATTGGGTGTAGCTAATATGCGAGTGTGTTTCATGAATGGATCAATGATTGAGCATGATGGGCTAGGGATAACTTATTTCAGCGTTGATATTTTGAAAGACATGGTTGCTTGTTAATATGCTTGAGTATTTAAGTCTCATGTCAAAACTAGACTATTGCTTTGATTCATATAAAAGTCCAAATGTCCATGCTATAAAGAAAATGAGATGACATGTTAGGCATCATTCCAATAAAAAAATTCTGATTTTATCATTTACCTACTCGAGGACAAGAAGGAATTAAGCTTGGGGATGTTGATACGTCTCCAACGTATCTATAATTTTTGATTGTTCCATGCTGTTATATTATCATTCTTGGATGTTTTATAATAATTTTATATCATTTTTTGGTACTAACCTATTGAGATAGTGCCAAGTGACAGTTGTTCTTTTTTGCATGTTTTTTACATCGCAGGAAATCAATATCAAACGGAGTCCAAACGCAGCCAAACTTTTTGTGGATTTTTTTGGACCATAAGACATCCAATGGGCCGGAGAAGCGCCTCGGAGGGTGCTCTGAGGGGAGCACAACCCACCAGGGCGTGGGTTGTGCCCACCTCGGGTGCCCCCTGGACCGCCTTTTTACTCTATAAATACCCCAATATTCCAGAAACCCTATGGGAGTCGACAAAAATCAATTCCAGCCGCCGCAAGTTCCAGAAACACCCACTACAAAAAAAGACACATCCATGACATTTTAGGCCGAACGAAAAAAAATCTATCATACTTATGACACTTCTATGACGATAATTGTGACAAAATCCGGTATCATCATAGATGCGGTGGGATCCTACTTCTATGACAAAAAATCATGACAGAAAATGGGCTTTTCGTCCTGGGCGGACCGGAGACGCAGCTGCATGACATTCTTTGGGCCGTCCATGTTGGAAAAAATTGTGGTAGAAGCGAGGGCAAGGAAAATATCGGGGTGTTCCCGGTTACGGTGGGTGGTCGGGGCCGAGCGATGCATGGAGGTTTGCGTGTTTCTCTCGTACACGCACGCGCGTGGGTGCGAGGTGTTGGGCTCTAACTGAACCGAGCGAGGCGTTCGCCTACTGAACCCAAGCGATTGCACTACATGCTATGTGTTACTGAACTCGAACGATCGATCGATGGCTGTTAACTGAACCCGATCGAGCGATTCCTTCGCTACTGCTGCTAACTGAAGTCGATCAATGCTGCCTCTGGATGAACAATGAGCGTTGCTGGGGGGTTGGATGAACAGTTCCCGGCGGGGGTGGATGAACAGGACCTCGTAGTGTTGCCTCTGGATGAACAGGACCCCGATCGATTGAGCCGGTTGGGGCTGGATGAACAGGACCCCGTGGAGGGCTGGATGAACAAGACAACCCCGTGGAGGGCTGGATGAACAGTAGACAATGGAGGGCTGGATGAACAATAGCCCGTGGAGGGGTGGATGAACAAGAGCCCGTGGAGAGGGCTGGTTGAACAGTAGCCGGTGGAGTAGCGTGTGGTGGAGGCTGGATGAATAGGAGCCCGGGGATGAACAGTCGTAGGTGGAGGCTGGAGGAGGTCGACAGTGGATGAACAATAGCCTGTGGAGGCTGGAGGGGGTCGACGGTGGAGATGAACAGTATCCCGTGGAGTCCCGTTTTGCGGTACGCCACACCCCTCCCGATGAACAGGACCCCCGTTTCGACCGTAGTGCTCCAACACAAGTCTGTTTCCTCCATTTTGCGGTACACCATAATGACCCACAAGTGTAGGGGGTCTATCATAGCCTTTTCGATAAGTAAGAGTGTCGAACCCAATGAGGAGCAGAAGGAAATGATAAGCGGTTTTCAGCAAGGTATTCTCTGCAAGCATTGAAATTATCGGTAATAGATAGTTTTGTGATAAAGTAATTTGTAACGGGTAACGAGTAATGCAAGTAAATAAGGTGCAGCAAGATGGCCCAATCCTTTTTGTAGCAAAGGACAAGCCTGGACAAACTCTTATATAAAGGAAAGTGCTCCCGAGGACAAATGGGAATTATCGTCAAGCTAGTTTTCATCACGTTCATATGATTCGCGTTCGGTACTTTGATAATTTGATATGTGGGTGGACCGGTGCTTTGGTACTGCCCTTTCTTGGACAAGGATCCCACTTATGATTAACCCCTATTGCAAGCATACGCAACTACAACAGAAGTATTAAGGTAAACCTAACCATAGCATGAAACATATGGATCTAAATCAGCCCCTTACGAAGCAATGCATAAACTTGGGTTTAAGCTTCTGTCACTCTAGCAACCCATCATCTACTTATTACTTCCCAATGCCTCCCTCTAGGCCCAAACAATGGTGAAGTGTCATGTAGTCGACGTTCACATGACACCACTAGAGGGATGCAACATACATCCCATCAAAATATCGAACGAATACCAAATTCACATGACTACTTATAGCAAGACTTCTCCCATGTCCTCAGGAACAAAAGTAACTACTCACAAATCATGTTCATGTTCATAATCAGAGGGGTATTAATATGCATAATGGATCTGAACATATGATCTTCCACCAAGTAAACCAACTAGCATCAACTACAAGGAGTAATCAACACTACTAGCAACCCACAGGTACCAATCTGAGGTTTGGATACAAAGACTGGATACAAGAGATGAACTAGGATTTGAGAGGAGATGGTGCTGGTGAATATGTTGATGGATATTGAACCCCTCCCGATGAGAGGATTGTTGGTGATGACGATGGTGATGATTTCCCCCTCCCGGAGGGAAGTTTCCCTGGCAGAACGGTTCCGCCGGAGCCCTAGATTGGTTCCGCCTCATGGTGGTGGAGTTTCATCCCGTGAGCTTGCTTATGATTTTTTCCTCGACGAAAGACTCCATATAGCCAAAGATGGGCATCAGAGGGCCACCAGGGGGCCCGCGAGGCAGGGGGCGCCCCTAGGGGGTAGGGTGCACCCCCCACCCTCGTGGACGGTGGGTGGCCCCTCTCTGGTACTTCTTTCACCCAATATTTTTTATATATTCTGGAAATAATTCCCGTGGAGTTTCAGGACTTTTGGAGATGTGAAGAATAGGTCTCTAATATTTGCTCCTTTTTCATCCCAGAATTCCAGCTGCCGGCATTCCCCCTCTTCATGTAAACCTTGTAAAATAAGAGATAAAAGGCATAAGAATTGTGACATAATGTGTAATAGCAGCCCCTAATGCAATAAATATCGATATAAAAGCATGATGCAAAATGGACGTATCAACTCCCCCAAGCTTAGACCTTGCTTGTCCTCAAGCAAAAGCCGAAATCGAAAAATATGTCCACATGTTTAGAGATAGAGGTGTTGATAAAATAAAATACAGACATGAGGGCATCATGATCATTCTTAGAACAGTAACATATATATATATTGTCATGTGATCTCTTATGCTAAAGTAACAATTCATTCACATACTCAAGTATAAATCAGAAACTTCATTGAAAACTAACAAACTATAATCTCAGTCATTGAAGCAATTGCAATTTATCATAACATAGGAAAGAGTCAATATAAGAGCTTCTCAGCAAGTCCACATACTCAACCATCATTTAGTCTTTCACAATTGCTAACACTCACGCGATATTTATGGTTATGAAGTTTTAATCGGACACAGAGAAAGATAGGGGCTTATAGTTTTTGCCTCCCAACTTTTTACCTCAAGGGTAATGTCAACAATAATAGTTCATGAAAACTCACATCCAATTAGCTATATATACCTGGATCTTTCCAACACATTGTGCTTTCCAAAGGATAAAATGTAAAAAGGAAAGGTGAAGATCATCGTGACTCTTGCATGAAGTATAAGACAAGAATAAAAGATAGGCCCTTCGCAGAGGGAAGCAGAGGTTGTCATGTGCTTTTATTGTTGGATGCGCAAAATATTAATGCGAAAGAACATCACTTTATATTGCCACTTGTGATATGGACCTTTATTATGCAGTCTATCGCTTTTATTTCTTCCACATCACAAGATCGTAGAAAGCTTATTTTCTCCACACTAATAAATCACACATATTTAGAGAGCAATTTTTATTGCTTGCAACGATGAAAACTTACTTGAAGGATCTTACTCAATCCATAGGTAGATATGGTGGACTCTCATGGCAAAACTGGGTTTAAGGATATTTAGAAGCATAAGTAGTATCTCTACTTGGTGCAAAGAAATTGGCTAGCAAGAGAGGGAAAGGCAAGCTCAACATGTTTGATGATCCATGACAATATAATTTATCTCAGATGCAAGAAAACAAAACCCATTACGTTGTCTTCCTTGTCCAACATCAACTCTTTAGCATGTCATATTTTAATGAGTGCTCACAATCATAAAAGATGTCCAAGATAGTATATTTATATGTGAAAACCTCTCTTTCTTTATTACTTCCTATTAATTGCAACGATGACCAAAACTATGTTTGTCAACTCTCAACAATTTTTATTCATCATACTCTTTATATGTGAAGTCATTACTCTCCATAAGATCCATATGATCTCTTTATTTCTTTTTATTTCTTCTCTTTTATTCTATTCCCTCAAGATCATAGCAAAATAATCAAGCCCTTAACTCAACACTAATATTTATTATATATAGCTCACGGACTCGATTACATAGAAGGATCATAAAGCAAAACTCACAACTATATCATACTAAAACTTTATTCTACTAGATCAAGATATTACCAAAAGGATCGAACTAAGAAAAACAGTAGAGATAAAAGTGATGGTGATACGATACCAGGGCACTCCCCCAAGCTTGGCAGTTGCCAAGGAGAGTGCCCATACCCATGTGTTTATGTCTCCTTCTTTGTTGGTGATGATGGATAATCGCACATCGAGCGTAGGAGATCCTCCAATTTGTGGATAATGCCCTTGAGTGTGATAATATGCTCCTTCAACAAAATATTTTCACTTGTGAGATACTTGTTTTGAATGCGAGCTAACTCAATCATCTTGAAAGCTTCAATCTTCGTTGGAGTAAAGAGATTGTGATGAGGTTGATGGATGTCTTCTTCTACTACTGTCGGAACTTGATCCCCCACGGCCTTCTTGATCCCCCCATCCTTGTTGATCTCTCTGGGCTCTTCTCTCTATCTTCATTAGCCAAGCATCATTGCCCTCATTGTTGGAAGAGGAATGAGAAGACATGATGCCTAGCCTTGACAACCCTGACAGAAAACATCTCGAAACAAAAATAGAGGATATTTGCATGATACGGTGGTCAAAACCTTCAGGAGATTATATAATGAATTTTTACCGACCAAAAGAAGTATCGTGCAAGAAAACGGAGTCTGGAGGGCACACGAGGTGCCCACGAGGCAGGGGGCACGCCCTCCACTCTCGTGGAAGCCTCGTGTCCTTTCCGGACTGCTTCTTATTTTTCTATTTTCTTAAATATTCCAAAACGGAGAAAAATTGCTATTAGAACTGTTTTGGAGTCGGTTTACTTACCGTACCACGTACCTATTCCTTTTCGAAGTCTGAAACATTCTAGAAAGTGTCCCTTATGTATTCCTCTAGAGTTACGGTTTCAATAACATTAGTTTCAACATTTATGGGATTACCTGAGATATAATGTTTGATTCTTTGACCGTTCACCACCCTTGGATTTGTGCCTTCGAAGTTGTTGATTTTTATGGCACTGGAGCGATAGACCTCCTCGATGACGTAAGGACCTTCCCATTTAGAGAGGAGTTTGCCTACAAAAAATCTTAAATGAGAGTTGTATAATAATAAATAATCACCTACATTAAACTCACGTTTTTGTATTCTTTTGGCATGCCATCTTTTAACCTTTTCTTTAAACAGTTTGGCATTTTCATAAGCCTAGGCTCTCCATTCATCAAGTGAGCTAATGTCAAAAAGCCTCTTCTGACCGGCAAGTTTGAAATCATAATTGATCTCTTTAATGGCCCAATATACATTATGTTCTAGTTCAAGAGGTAAGTGACATGCTTTACCATGAACCATTTTATATGGAGACATACCCATAGGATTCTTATATGCAGTTCTATAAGCTCGTAATGCATCATCAAGTTTCTTGGACCAATTCTTCCTAGATCTATTAACAGTCTTTTGCAAAATTAATTTAAGATCTCTATTACTCAATTCTACTTGACCACTAGACTGTGGGTGATAAGGAGATGCAATTCTATGATTAACGTCATACTTAGCAACCATTTTACGAAAGGCACCATGAATAAAATGTGAACCACCATCAATCATTAAGTATCTAGGGACTCCAAACCTCGGAAAAATAACTTCTTTAAGCATCTTAATAGAGGTGTTATGATCATCACTACTAGTTGGAATAGCTTCTACCCACTTAGTAACGTAATCAACAACAACTAAGATATGAGTATACCCATTAGACGAAGGAAATGGTCCCATATAATCAAAGCCCCAGACATCTAATGGTTCAATAAAAAGTGAATAATTCATAGGCATTTCTTAACATCTACTAATATTACCAATTCTTTCACATTCATCACAAGACAAGACAAACTTACGGGCATCCTTGAAGAGAGTAGGCCAATAAAAACCAGATTGCAATACCTTATGTGCAGTTCTATCTCCAGCATGGTGTCCTCCATAAGCCTTGGAGTGACACTTGCATAGGATATGTTCATGTTCATGCTCAGGTACACAATGTCTAATAACACCATCTACTCCTTCTTTATAAATATGTGGGTCATCCTAGAAGTAATGTCTTAAATCATAGAAGAACTTTTTCTTTTGCTGGTATGTGAAACTAGGTGGTATAAACTTAGCAACAATATAACTAGCATAATCAGCATACCATGGAGCAGTACGAGAAGCATTTATGACAGCTAGTTTTTCATCAGGAAAGCTATCATCAATAGGTAGTGGGTCATCAAGAACATTCTCTAACCTAGACAAGTTGTCTGCAACGGGTTCTCTGCTCCCTTTCTATCAATAATATGCAAATCAAATTCTTGTAGCAAGAGAACCCATCTAATAAGTCTAGGTTTAGCATCTTTCTTTTCCATAAGATATTTAATAGCAGCATGATCAGTGTGAACAGTTACTTTAGAATCAAGTATATAAGGTCCGAACTTATCACAAGCAAATACAACAGCTAAAAATTCTTTTTCAGTAGTAGCATAATTTCTTTGAGCGTTGTCTAGAGTTTTACTAGCATATTGAATAACATTTAGTTTCTTATCAACTCTTTGTCCTAGAACAGCCCCTGCAGCATAATCACTGGCATCACACATAATTTCAAATGGTAAATTCCAATCAGGAGGCTGAACAATAGGTGCAGAAATCAAGGCTTTCTTAAGTATTTAAAATGCTTCTACACAATCATCATCAAAGACAGAAGGAACATCTTTTTGTAAGAGATTAGTCAGAGGCCGAGAAATTTTAGAGAAGTCCTAAATGAACCTCCTATAAAAACCGGCATGACCAAGGAAACTTCTTATACCTTTAATGTCCTTAGGACACGGCATCTTTTCAATAGCATCAACCTTAGCTTTATCAACTTCAATACATCTTTCAGAAATTTTATGCCCCAATACAATACCTTCATTAACCATAAAGTGGCACTTCTCCCAATTCAAGACAAGATTAGTTTCTTCACATCTCTGCAAAACTCGATTAAGGTTGCTTAAGCAATCATCAAAAGAAGTTTCGTAAATGGATAAATCATCCATGAAAACCTCAACAATCTTTTCACAAAATTCAGAGAATATAGCAGTCATAAATCTTTGAAAAGTAGCAGGTGCATTGCATAAACCAAAAGGCATACGTCTATAAGCAAAGTTACCGAAAGGGCAGGTAAAAGTTGTCTTTTCTTGATCCTCTTTTGACACAGGTATTTGAGAGAAACCAGAATAACCATCTAGAAAGCAAAAATTTGTATGTTTGGATAATCTTTCTAGCATTTGATCAATAAAAGGTAAAGGGTAATGATCCTTTTTAGTAGCTTTATTTAATTTGTGGAAATCAATTACCATTCTATAACCTGTAACAATTCTTTGTGGGACCAATTTATCTTTATCATTAGGAACAATAGTAATAACTCCCTTCTTAGGGACACAATGGACAGGACTTACCCACTGACTATCTGCAACGGGATAAATTATACCTGCCTCTAGAAGCTTTAGTATTTCTTTTCTTACCACTTCTTTCATCTTAGGATTTAACCGTCGTTGGTGATCAACAACCAATTTAGCATCCTTCTCCAATTTTATTTTGTGCTGGCATAGAGTGGGACTAATGCCCTTAAGATCATCAAGAGTATATCCAATAGCAGCACGGTGCTTCTTCAGAGTTTTCAATAATTTATTTTCTAATGCTCTAAAAGGTTAGCACTAATAATAACAGGATATATCTCTTTCTCATCAAGATAAGCATATTTAAGAGTATCAGGTAAAGGTTTAAGCTCAAACACGGGATCACCCTTAGGTGGAGGAGGATCCCCTAGGATTTCAACAGGAAAGTTGTGCTTCAAAATAGGTCCCTGTTTAAAGAATACTTCATCTATTTCCCTTCTTTCATTCATAAACATATCATTTTCATGGTCTAGAAAATATTGTTCTAAAGGATCATTAGGAGGCACGGGAATAGAAGCAAGACCAATAATTTCATATTTACTAGGAAATTCTTTATCATGGGGTTGTCTACAAAATTTAGCAAAATTAAATTCATGAGACATATCCCCTAAACCAACAGAAACAATATCTTTATTGCAGTCTATCTTAGCATTAACAGTATTCAAGAAGGGTCTACCAAATATAATGGGACATAAGTTATCTTGTGGGGAACCAAGAACAATAAAATCAGCAGGGTATTTAACTTTCCCACACAAGACTTCAGCATCTCTAACGATCCCAGCTGGTGAAATTGTATCTCTATTGGCAAGCTTAATTGTAACATCAATCTCTTCTATCTCAGCAGGTGCAATATCATGCATAATTTCTTTGTATAAGGAATGAGGTATTGAACTTGCACTAGCACCCATATCACATAAGCCATGATAGCAACGATCTCCTATTTTAATAGAAATAACAGGCATGCCTACAAATAGGTCTATGTTTATTTTTAGTATCAGGTCTAGCAATTCTAGCAGCTTTCATCACAGAAGTAAATAACATGCCCAACAATATTATCGGCCAAGAGATCATTAACCATAGCAACACTAGGTTCAACTTTAATTTGCTCAAGGGGTTTGGGTGTCTTAATATTACTTTTGTTGACCACAGTTGAAGCTTTAGCATGATGCTTTATTCTAACAGGGAAAGGTGGTTTCTCAATATAAGCAGTAGGAACAACAGGATCATTATAAGTGATTGTCTTTTCTTCAATTATAATAGGTGCAACTACTTTTACTTCAATGGGAGGATTATATTTAAACCACTTCTCCTTAGGGAGATCAACATGAGTAGCAAAGGATTCACAGAAAGATGCTACTATCTCAGAGTCAAGTCCATATTTAGTGCTAAATTCACGGAAAGCATCGGTATCCATAAAAGATTTAACACAATCAAACTTAGGTGTTATACCTCACTCCTTACCTTCGTCGAGATCCCAATCTTCAGAGTTGCATTTAATTCTCTCCAATAAATCCCATTTAAATTCAATAGTCTTCATCATAAAAGATCCGGTACAAGAAGTATCGAGCATGGGGCGATTACTGAGAGAAAGCCGAGCATAAATTTTTTGAATAATCATTTCTTTTGAGAGCTCATGATTGGGGCATGAATATAAAATTTACTTAGGCCTCCCCCAAGCTTGAGCGATGCTTTCTCCTTCGTGAGCCCAAGAATTATATATATAATTACGATCACGATGAACAAGATGCATAGGATAAAACTTCTGATGAAATTCCAATTTCAATCGGTTTGTAGTTCCATGATCCCATATCATCACATAGCCTAAACCATGTCAATGCCTCTCCCTTAAAAGATAAAGGGAAGACTTTCTTCTTGATAACATCCTCGGGCATACCTGCAAGCTTAAATAATCCACAAACTTTATCCACATAGATTAGGTGCAAATTGGGATGTAATGTTCCATCACCTGTGAAAGGATTAGCTAGCAGTTTCTCTATCATACCCGAAGGAATTTCAAAGTAAACATTTTCAGTAGGTTCAGTAGGTTGAGGAGCAACTCTTTGCTCTACTGGTCGGGGTGAAGATACCCCGAACAAGCCCCTCAAAGGATTATGTTCCATAGTAACAAGTGACAGTAAATTGCTGCACACTCTATAATTTTTTCCTTACCAAATTCCACATACCAAAGGCGCTTCACTCCCCGGCAACGGCGCCAGAAAAGAGTCTTGATGACCCACAAGAGTAGGGGATTTATCGTAGTATTTTCTATAAGTAAGAGTGTCGAACCCAACGAGGAGCAGAAGGAAATGATAAGCGGTTTTCAGTAAGGTATTCTTTGCAGGCATTGAAATTATCAGTAATAGATAGTTTTATGATAAAGTAATTTGTAACGAGTAACGAGTAATGCAAGTAAATAAGGTGCAGCAAGATGGCCCAATCCTTTTTGTAGCAAAGGACAAGCCTAGAAAAACTCTTATATAAAGGAAAGCGCTCCCGAGGACACATGAGAATTATCGTCAAGCTAGTTTTCATCACGTTCATATAATTCGCGTTCGGTACTTTGATAATTTGATATGTGGGTGGAACGGTGCTTGGGTACTTCCCTTACTTGGAAAAGCATCCCACTTATGATTAACCCCTATTGCAAGCATCCGCAACTACAACAGAAGTATTAAAATAAACCTAACCAGAGCATGAAACATATGGACCCAAATCAGCCCCTTACAAAGCAACGCATAAACTAGGGTTTAAGCTCTTGTCACTCTAGCAACCCATCATCTACTTATTACTTCCCAATGCCTCCCTCTAGGCCCAAACAATGGTGAAGTTTCATGTAGTCGACGTTCACATGACACCACTAGAGGGATGACAGCATACATCTCATCAAAATATCAAACGAAAATCAAATTCACATGACTACTTATAGCAAGACTTCTCCCATGTCCTCAGGAACAAACGTAACTACTCACAAATCATATTCATATTCATAATCAGAGGGGTATTAATATGCATAATGGATCCGAACATATGATCTTCCACCAAGTAAACCAACTAGCATCAACTACAAGGAGTAATCAACACTACTAGCAACCCACAGGTACCAATCTGAGGTTTGGATACAAAGACTGGATACAAGAGATGAACTAGGGGGTAGGGCCCATGAGGCAGGGGGGCGCCCCTACCCTCGTGGATGGTGGGTGGCCCCCCTCTTGTACTTCTTTCACCCAATATTTTTTATATATTCTGAAAATAATTCCTATGGAGTTTCAGGACTTTTGGAGATGTGCAGAATAGGTCTCTAATATTTGCTCCTTTTCCAGCCCAGAATTCCAGCTGCCGTCATTCCCCCTCTTCATGTAAACCTTGTAAAATAAGAGAGAAAAGGCATAAGTATTGTAACATAATGTGTAATAGCAGCCCATAATGCAATAAATATCGATATAAAAGCATGATGCAAAATGGACGTATCACGCCACACCCCTCCCCATCAATAGGACCCCGTTTCGACCGTAGGAGGTCCGTTTCCTCCGTTTTGCGGTACGCCAGACCCCTCCCGATGAACAGGATCCCGTTTCGAACGTGGCCGGTCGAACACAAGGTCGTTTCCTCCGTTCTGCGATACGTCAGGCCTCATTTCCATCGGCTATTCCGTCCAAGCCGGTTGGCTCCCACTCGTTCCATTGCCTCCAAATGAACACGACGCATTCCGTTTCCTCCCCATGAACACGACGACAACGTTGTTGTTTTTTTTTGCGGGCGACGACGACGCTGTTTCTCCGTTCCGACCCAGCCATGTACACGAGCCCTGACCGTACGTATGCACGAGTAGGCGTTCGAGACCCCGCCCGTATGTATGTACGTGGCTGTTTTTTCTTTCTTGCACACTGTGGCTGTTGTACGTACGTGTACATGCTACGTGCGCGCCTCTACTACGACACGTGCGCGCCTCTACATCGACCAGTATGTATGTACACGTTCGTGACAGGAATGACAACGCTACGTACGCTTCGACCAGTTGGGTCCCGAATGTCAGGCACTTCCTTGCTTGCGAAGATGTAGCTGGTGGGTCCCAGAAGTCAGGGGGTGAATCGTTTTTTTTTCAGACGCACTTCTTTGCGTGCGATGATGTAGCTGGTAGGTCCCAGCAGTCAGGGGGGAAACGTTTTTTCATTAAATACGGTGGCCCGTACGGTGGGTCCCTGCTGTCAGGTGGAGGAATCATTATTTTCCGCGTAATAAGGAGGCACTTCCTTGCTACGGCCATGGACCCAGCTGTTGTAGCGACCCGACCTCAAACGGTCAAGTCTTTGTGCTTCAGTGTCATCCCTGGATCGATAATGCTGACACACACAGTACTCGAAGGATTTATAACAGAGTGGCAATCACACACTTATTACATTGAATGTCTCAAAAGAGAACTTATAACAATAAATATGGCTTAAGGCCATCTAATATGATAACAGCGGAAGGCTTGGAAGACAAAGTGAGTCCATCAACTCCAACGGCATAGCTGAGTGCATGACAAGGACCCATCGCACCTTTACTCGTCATCTGAAAAGTCTGCAACATAATATGTTGCAGCCTGAAAACGGGTCAGCTGATGGAATATGCTGGCAATGTAACACAGTAAAGCAATGAATAGATAAATGCTATCACTACATGCATATATGGCTAGTGGAGGCTCTATGGTTATATGGTTTTTGCAAAAAGCCAATTTTCCCTACAACAAAGGAATATAATTTATTTAACTATCATGGTAGTTGAAACATTGAGAATGGTACCCCCATCTCAATCCCAATTAAAAGTAATTATCATCCCAACAAATTAAATTAGAGTGGTGAGATACAGTAGGATAATACAAGTACTAGATACTCAAGATGTCCATAACCGGGGACACGGCTAACCATGATTAGTTTGTACACTCTACAAAGGTTTGTGCACTTTTCCCCACAAGACTCGCTCTCCTCCGTTGTATTTCTCGCAGTGCATGGTGTTTGAGAAACAGATGATCGAGACACAGTCTTTCAGAAGCATTAACTCTTTACTCCGGGTGGACAGTTACACCTACTTTCCCTCTACATCTTCTAGCCCACCACTGAAAGAGGTCACACAACATACTCAACTATGCCAGAGCCCATAATGGCTTGTGGCTGCACACGGAAGTTTCTAGCATGAATAATCTTTTGATCCCTTTGAGCCTGGGTAGCGTACCGTAGGAGGATCACACGATATATCCCCAGGTGCCCAAAACAAGCAATCCACCCAGATGTGTATTAAATTTGCCACCTTAAGTTGAACCATTAATTAACAACTCACATATGTCATGGATACACTCAAACCCAATCCACGTCTACGAGCATAGCATAGCAAATATAAGCATAACATAGAAGTAACTCCCAGGGGTTTGATAATAAGACATGTAATAGGTTCTACCTCATCATCTACTTCCCAAACCCACACGTTAAGAGATCCTACTCATGCAATGTGTGAGGGGTTGAAACTAATGCATAAAAACTGGGTGGTGAAGGGGTATGATCAAAGTGTTACTTGCCTTGTTGATGATCTGCAAAACCTAGAGACTCGTAGTAGCACGCTTCGCACTCTGGGTGTTCTATCGCAAACAACAATAGCATACATAAGCAATCAAGCAAAGATTCACGGGTAAATCTCAAATAAGATCTAACCAGAAAGTTCAACTTAAGAACTCCGGTTTGCAAAAAGAATCAAATCAAACGGAGCAACGAAACTCAAACTGCGAAAGAAACAAGATCTGATTACTAATTTGGACTAAAGTCAAATTTTACAGTACCAAAATCTTGTTCAAGTTGGTTAAACGGAAAGAGGGTTTCGAGACGAAGATCCAGGCACTTGAATCGCCTGATTCCGATAAACGAGCGAAAAGATAAACTAAAACGAAAATCAAATCAGAGATCGCGATCGAAAATAATCGCGAAAAACCCTAGAAAAAGAAAAATGGACGAACGGGCTAACGAACGAACGTTCGCTGTCTGTGACTAACGGGTGAACGGCGTTCATCAAAACGAATGAACAGACGAACGTCCGCAAAATAAGTAAACCGACGGAAAAACCGATCTAATAAAATTAAACCATAAAAATAAATAAAAACCAAATCTAGATCTAGGGTTTACCAAAATAAACCGACAAAAAAACAGCGACGGCTAACTCTAGCGAAGTCGGCGGCGGCGGCAGCGCGTCGCGGGACCCGAGGCGGCGGCTAGGGTTGGTACGGGGCGGCGGCTAGGGTTGCGGGGTGGGGTGGGCTGCGGGCGGCGGCGGCGGCCTTAAAAGGGGGGGCGAGGAGTCCGGGCCGGATACGGCCCGTAGGTCGGTTACCCCTTTTTTTAATAAATTCCGACACGCAAAAAAAGAAAAAGAATACTAAATGAACTCCAAAAATCACGAAATAAATTTTCCCCGTCCTCTAAAAATATGCTGGACAAGGTGAACATTTATTTGGGCCTAAAAAGCAATTTTGAAAAACGTGTATTTTTCCTAATTCAAATAAAATTGCAATAAAACCAAATAAAATCATTTATTTTATTTTAATATTTTTCCTCCAATATTTCATTTATTTTGGAGAATTCATATTATCTCCTCTCCTATATTTTAATATGAAATATTTTTGGAGAGGAAAATTATTAAAACCAAAATGATCCTTGTTTCAATATTTGATAGAATTCAAATATGAAAATCGTGAAATCCCCAACTCTCTCCGAGGGTCCTTGAGTTGCTTATAATTTCGAGGATCGCGAAACGGAATGCAATAAAAATATGATATGCATGGATGACCAATGTATAACATTCCAAATTGAAAATTTGGGATGTTATAGCTGTCAGCCTCTCCACGTACAGTCCACGTCCGATGGAAGCCGTTCCTTGACCACGTTGACCACGCCGCGCCGAGAGCACCAGGGCGGTGGACGATGGCGAGGCCTAAGAACAGGACGACGCAGAGCCGGGGAAGGCGCGGTAGTGGATGCCCACGCGTAGAGTCTGAGGGTTCACTGGTTTGCTGCAGTGTGAGACTGCCGTCGCCGCAGAATAACAGGGGTGTGGGTGAGTAGAGGGATGGCCTGGCCAGCGGTGGGAGTAGTAGGGGCGGTGAGGCCTCCGCAGCATCACAGCCGGCCACGGGAGGTAGGAGCACGCGGCATGACTGGCGCTGCTTTGGGCGGCTGGAGCAAGAAGACCAGAGGTGGAAGAAGCACTACGGCCGTTGGATGGACATCGTACGTTCACTGCAGCTAGAATCGTTTATATTGACTAAGTTGACAAAGCCCTTGATACGCGTCAACTTAGTAGGCCCACAGGTCAGCCTCCGAAACGGTGCGCCCCAGATGTGAGGAGGAGGAATCATTTTTTTGGCGGCTGAAGCAAGAATATCCGAGATTGAAGAAGAAGCACGACATTCATTGGATGGACATCCAACGGCCACAGCTGCCAGAACCGTGTGTTGTTGACAAAGCCTTGCATACGCGTCAACTTAGTTTTTTTAGGGGACGCGTCAACTTAGAAGGCCCACAAGTGTGTGGCAGAGAACATATAGCCCATTTGCGATTTGTAAGAATGTACAGCTCATTTTTAATTCTAATGGAATTTACTATAACCCATTTACAGTTTGTTAAAAGTACAAACCATTTTCTAGCTAGGACAACGATTAATAATTTCAAGCATTCCTCAAAAAAATATTAATAATTTCAGCCAACCACTCAAAACAGAATTCAAAAAAATCCCACATTTTTTGGGATCCGAAATATTTTTATCCAAAATTTCTAGTCAGGTTAAATATAATTTCAAAATAAAGTTGTATTATGTTAAAATCCAACGAAATATTGCGTGCGCAAAAAGTAATGAAATTAAAATTTTCAAATTTCAAAAATAATATATTTTTTAAACTAATTACGCGTTTGGTGCATTTTTTTATAGTTACTGCCCAGTTATTATAATCACATCCCATTTATTATTTCTTAAAGTCCATTTTCTTGTTAAGCCTAATGCATACCTCCTAGGGGAGTTTCAGCCCAGAGGGGCGGAGAATAACAAGTTGACCCGGATATTGTGTACAATTGTCGACCCAGTTGCATTGCTGATGTTAAAAAAAGACCTATGTAGTACAGTACAACCTAACATGGCTACTCGGCCCACATTCAGCGACGTCGAAAAGGCGCAAACAAGGCTTCTGTACAACTTTTTGAAGTCACTGAGCTCAATTAATAACTTAAGAAAAAAGTTAGATTATAGTGGAACCTAATTAAAAGCTATCATGAGCAAAGAAATAATTCAACGGGTCCCACTTGTGCATGTGTGCGTGTGTGTGTGAGAGAGAGAGAGACATCGGTCGATGCTCGTAAATACATCTTTCAGCCATATGCATTGCTGATGCTCAGTAAAAACTTATATAGTTGACACAATCATATAGAACATCATAGCACACTGAACTTGCATACAAAAATTTCACGCAGGCGGCACAATCAAGATGGAAGCAGTGGATCGCTACGGGTAGGGCTATGTTGAAACCAACAAACTCGTACATAACGGTTCATCGTCTTTATAAACGACGGGGAAATATCTTGAATGTTGTGCAAACAAATCGGACAGACAATACAATAAGTTCTACTAGCACATTAAGTTGACGTACAGCCCTTTCTAAAAAAAGTTCAAGTACAAAATTAGAACAGGTCACAATCAAATGTGCTGGCACGTCAGTGCTTCACACCCATAGCTCAGATTTAACTAGTATCTGACAAGATTTAGTTGTTACCTCAAATTAGAGCACATCCAGGCAGCTAGCCCTGCCTCTTCTCCCAAAGAAGCAGTGACCTCCACCGCGCGATGGAGTAGGCCCTGTGCCATCCATCGTTCCGAGCAACATGGGGAAAGTCTGACATTGACTCCTGTAATGGACGTCGTCGATGGACCCTGGCACTAGCGGCGGCGGCAGGACTTTGATTGATGGACTGACCACTTCTTCGACATGCACAAACACTCGATACAGGTACATCCCTAACGTGGTCCGCGGCGGCCTTGGTGGCGACGAATAGTACAACCCCGGTTCCTGCACCAGTATCTCAACACCAATCACCTTCGGTATGGTGGGCGTCTTCTTCATCCATGCCATAACCGTCAGAGCCCAGCTATCTGGAGGAACAAACATACTTATGAGCTCACCTCCAAGGTCGTTGATAGGCTCATTCATGGAATCGTTGTTCCAAGCACGTCGAGGCATGCCGTGGAAGGTAAGATTTATTAAAAACTCAAGCTCAGATGGCACCGAGCCCCATCCTGAGTGCCACCGATCAAAGCTCACCAGCGCGCCATCGCAAAACAAACGCTGGGAAGATTCGAACACACGACTGCAGTCGAAAGTTGTCTGGAACCTAACGAAGAAATCAGCCGGTGGCAGACAGACTTTGACGAACAAGTCACTTATTTGGATGCCGTGCGCAATGCAAAGAGCTTTGACAAGGTCGTCCAGCGAGACGGGAGGCCAGTCGCCGTTGATGGTTACCATCAGCACTTTGCCGGCAAACTGGTCATCAAGCACCGCCATGCCACTGTTGAGTGACAGCACGCAGCGGCCAAAGGCAGGATGGACCCCAGGATCTTCGGCTCGGAGATCAGCGTTGACCGGCAACATGACAATCACTTGAGTACAGGGAGTACAGGAGGGGGATTTGGGGGAACTGGAGTAGGAATCGAGATTCCAGAGATGGGAGAGGGGCAGGAGATTGGGGATGAAAAGGTAGCATGAATTTCGAACACGCGCCAATATGCTCTCGGCGCGCAAGCGCACGAAAACACCGGTGGCGCCCACATGTCAGCCTAAGAGTCCTTATTCTTTCTTTTTTGGAGAGCCCGGCCTTTTTTGAGGATCTTTTGAGAGCCCGGCCTGAGAGTCATAATTGACCTGTTTGGCATTGCGTTACTACTCGGCCATATTCAACGACACCTCACTGGCCCAAACAAGTGTACATCATCGAAAAGACACTGAGCTCAAATTATATAACTTGAAAAAAGGAGATACACTCTGAACACTGGAGAATGGTGATGCCCTCATTTATCCCACCAGTAGTTCGAGACAATAAATAGTTCAAAACAATGATATATACAACATTCAAACACTGACTAGTGACTACTACTGACATAAACAGCCAGACATGATAGTTCATAAGAAGTCTTGCTACACCACCAAAATGCACCCATCTCCAGCGCTCAGACTCTCTTGATCCAGTGAGAATGACATTCTAAACAGAGGTAACTATTACATAGTAAGAGTGACATAGACGAGGATGACCAAATGACAAGGAATATGCATAACAAAAGAAAGAACTACCCATCCAGAACAAGCAGCAAAGACAACAAAGTCATTCGAAGAGATGATCCAACACCATCATAATTTGCAGCCCCGCTTCAGCGACCAATGATCCGGAGACACCAGTACTCCACCCTTTCGATGCAATAGCCCAATTACCTATCAACCTGAAGGCTTGAACCACATCACTGCCTGTCGTAATTGAGACATCCAAGGATCAAAGTTAATCCAGATGCCTTTGTCATTCTCACCTTCTTTTGGTTGCAGGCTGTATCGTTGACAATCAGGGGAGTTTGCTCCCAAACTCCTAGGGCTCGCCGTGTAGACACAGTTTTCCATAGAAAACAGAGCCTCTCTTCCATCAAGGTCCTTGCCAACGGTGATCTCCTGGTTAATCGGATAATTGAGTCCGAGAAACAGAGAGTGTGAACCAAGGCTGTTTACCCGCCTCAACTAAAAAATCATGAAGGACCCAACAAGCTGGTATCCTGCTCATAGACGTAACAGCCACTGTCCGGATACTCACGTATTTCACGGTGCTTGTATACAGTGGGTTTTTTGCAATATAACTTTTCTGGCTCATGTGTCCGAATGATCATCAGTCTTTTGCCGTCGTTTGATTGAGCGAGGAACCAGTTGTGCTTCCCTATTTTTGGCAAAGGTAGTGTGATTACAAAGGGCAGTAACTATAGGGACACTGCATCATATCCAAAAGGACAGGCATTGTTAATGTAAGATCAGCATTGTTCAGAGTATGAGTAGGATAATGCAAGAAACAACATTGATATGTCCCTGTTGGAACTGGGAGGAAAATACAGGGAAATGTATACTAGGTTCGAAAATATAGAAGTGCCATGCATGGTTATACTCATGTTATCTCACAATCGATTCGTCACAGGAAACTACCATGCCATGCATGTTATGTAATCATGTTCTGTCCTCACAAACAAATTCTTCAAGGTAACTAACAGACCATGCATTGTTATATACTCATGCTCTGTGGGAAAAATTTTGTGAGGATATTATTCTAGCCATTGATTGCTGAAGGGCGAATATAGGTATGTACACATGGTAAGCATTACAGGATTTCACTACTTCCAAATATAGAGTTCTCCATATGCACATTTACTTCCCTAATGTATGCTAATGTGTTGTACAGTGGAAGTGACAGACTGCACAGTGCACAGGGTGAGGCTGACTTTAGTAACCCGAACGCGCTGCCTGGACTAGTGTCAGGCGCAGGGTGTTGTCACTTCACTGTGAGGACCGGATGAATAGTATTTTGACCATCAAGTGTACCGCAGTTGTACTACTACTAGTAGTAGTAGGAACATGAGTACTCCAGTACTGTATAGCGGAAATAGGTCTCTCGTGCTAGCATGCCTGTTCACTTCACCCTCCAGGTATCATCCATATTGCCAGCAGAACCAAATTCTCGTGCATGCGGAAGCGCGAAGATGGGCCTTTTCTTTTTTGATGAGGATAACCGTGTATTCCTTAACCAGAGAATGTTGTGTCTCCCACGCACGCGCCAATATCCATCTGAACCAGCTACGACACATTTTTTATTTTTTTGCATAGGTCCCACCTATCAGGAAGGATGGGCACGTACACGAACAAGTACGACTCCTCAGTCTACCAGCATAGCCTTTTCGTTTAGTCTACCTAGCCGTCTAATCAACTGCCTACACGCCACTTCTCCCGTTTACTTCTCCATCGGGAACCGATTTTCCTCGGCTTCTTCACCTCCCCTTCGTCTTCATTTGCATCCAAACCCCACTGCGTTCACATTGTTTTAACCTCTTTAAATAATCATCTAGTACTTCAGTTAGACTAGCCATCTAATTCTAATTCTCCAAACCATAGCGCTCCATTCTAGCGGTTCCAAATGGCGAAAGAGATCGAGATGCAGGTTTTTAGCGTCCAACGTGTCCTCATTGAAGGCTCGTTGAGCACAGTTGCCACCGTCACCGTCCACCCAAGGGTTGTTTGGAAATAGATCAACAATGTACCCAACTCCCTCGAAAAGGTAGAGACGAGGGTCATCGGTCTCGACAAGAGTACACGGAGCGTGCCACTGGGAAGATCCAACGTGCCGCTGTCCTTCAGCTGTGCCTCGAAGATGATGTTTTGGTGTACCACATCATACACGCGCCCTCCATACCAGGTGAGCTTCACGATTTCTTGTCTCAGGAGGACATATACTTCTGTGGAGCAGCTATCGAAGGGGACAAACAGAAGCTAGAGCCGTACAACCTTGATTTGAAAAGCATCACTGACCTACAAACCAGAATCAAAATTCATGTAGAAGATTGTGATAAATAGACACCATCCCTATTCGACGTAGCAATTTTTTTGCTCGGTACAAATCTTCAGAAGGGTGATGAGACGGTGGCATTAAGGTCATCTGGATGGGAGAATTATCCCTTGATGTACGAGCGGATAAAATATGTTGCCCTCGATGCCCATGTGAGTTTCGAGATAGCTGCAAGGTCCAAAGAGCTTGTTGTGAAGCCGTCTCCCACAGAAAATGAGAAGAAGAAGAAGAAGAAGAAGATAAGGTTGCACCAGCAGCAGGGCATTATGGATGGATGAACTATTTCCTCTCTTGTACAAAAAAATTATTCCCTCTCGGTGTATATTGATATAGATGGACTATTTCGATGGTGTGCATGTCTTTGGAACAAGTAGTAGCGTGGGTCCTCTTGACTATAAGGAACTACTTATCCGCCTACCTTTCTCTCCTACTCCTTCCAGTGATCGGTATGCAATGCATGTGTCCGTAGACATGACAACTTGTCCATGGAAGTTCAACTACGGCGACCATCACGTGTCATCCACTGCCACTCGTGATTCCCATGACGCCACTCCAACCCACGACACCACGTCCCCCGACGTGCGCCTCACCCCTCTCGGCCGCACCGCCCCTCTGCCTTTGTGTGCATGACATGCGGGCCACCTTAAATGCGGCGAGCATCAAGTTTCTACCACAACCACATGCAATTCCCACGATGCTGCATGAACCCATGACACCACATGTCCCCCGACCTGCGGCTCACCCCTCTCGGCCCCACTGCCCCTCTGCCTTCAGGAGCATTACATGTTGACCAACCACCTATTGGGTCCACATGTTATTGACTCAAAGGCAGGTGTAGTAAGGCGTTGAAGCTTAGTCCCGAGGGCCCTGAGAGGGAAATGTAACTCCTGCACCAGGCTGGTGCTACCGCTGCACGAACTCGTGCCAAACTCGGGATTTGTTTCTTTACTATACATGCACGCAACGATTTAACGGACATTGTAATCTCAACATGTGATGGGGAGCTCTAAATTTGAATTTGAAACTTATAAAACGAAAAGATTCAAAACAAATAAACTGGGAGAGAGGGAGTATATCGTAGGATGTGTCCCATACGAAACAAGTCCCCTGGTTTGTCACCGCGAAGATGCGGTTAGAAAGGAGCACAGTGTCTTCGTACTTGTATGGCAACAAATCGGCCGCAGACAGCATGGTCCACCTTTGACCACCATGTGCAAGGTTCGTGCTATCTTATTCAATCTCACCGTGGTTCCATTGTACCAATTCATGCGATGGCCCGTTGCATGGCTGATCCCAATGTTGGACAAAGGTTCTACAGGAACAGTGTCACCGTTTTAAATGTTGTGCAAATTGATGTTGGTACCCTCCCGTACATATGCAAGCAAATCTCCACTCGCACCGAGCCTAACCTGTGAAACAGTGGGCTGGGGGAGAATTAGGACATGGACACGGAAGTAGTCTTTAGAATGCATTTACTACGTGATCAAACTCATCTTACCTTCTCATCGGAGGAAATCCGAGTGCCCCTCAACGTCGGCATCTCAAGGGGCGACAACTTGCAACTACGGCCACGCCGCGCTGGAGAGACCCCCAAGGAAACATCCTCGTGCATTCCATGGAACATCAAGATGCATTTGTATAGTTCATCTTGTGAGAGAAAAGGATGAAGAGGGAACGCCTCTAGAGATAGAGATAGACACTACTACCAATGTGTTGGCCCGTGCGTTGCAATGGATCCAAAGTAGTAGAATAATACTTGTTCACGTGCTTGAAATATGAACAATCTAGTTTTGATATACATGTGTCAGCAGACATGACAGCTTCTCCATGGAAGTTGAACCACGACGACCATCACGTTTTTTGTTTCTACCACTGCCACACCCACACGCGATTCCCACGACGCCGCTCAAACCCTACCTATAAGCACGACGTCCCCCGACGTGGACATGGATCCTCTGACGTGGCTATCACTGCCTTTCCTTCGCTGATAGGTGGGACCCACACTTGGGGGTCCCACATGTCTGTGAAAGAATGGTAGAACTATTCACGTCAGGGGATCCTCATCCCCCCGACGCGCGCCTCATCCCTCTCGGCCCCACCTCTCCTCTGCCTTTGTGTGCACGACATGCGAGCCAGCTGAACTACGACGACCATCAAATTTCTACCACAGCCACACCCGATTGGACGCGGTTTTCCTGCTCCGCTGCTGTGCTCCGATCCGTACTCCCGCACCATCGAATTTTCATCCATCGGTTGTGACACATTTAGTCCTGAGCATCCATCCTCAGCTGGAGTACTTCTGTACTACAAGTAGTACCCGTCGGTGTGGCCATCTCCGCCTCGTAACGCCCCGACGCCCAGCTGTGGCACCCTCGCCACGGCCACGCCACCACCGGCCGGTTCATCTCGAACGAGTGAGTTGCGAACCACACCGCCACCATGAGAATGACATGTGGGCTAGCCGCATTTAAGGTCTACGTGTCATTGACTCATAGGCCGGGCACTAAGCCACTGAAGTTCGGTCCCGTGGGCCCCGAGAGGGAAATGTAACTCCTACGGCAGGCCTTGTGGTGCTCCCGCAGTACGAGCTCGTGCCAAACCCGGAATTTGTTTCTTACTACTACTCCCAACTACTAGTAAGGTACACGTGCATTGCACGCATGAGATTCTGGTGGTTTGTGCATTATGCTTCTACATGTGGAGTCTTCTAGATTCTACATGTGGCAAAATATGGTGGAATGTAGATGATATCCAACGGCCAGTAGTGCTCGGATTTGCCATCTTTGTACCGTCGGATTGGCTTCATCCAACGACCAACTTTCAAAGTTATTCACACACTATATAGGGGTATAGATGTTTGGTTTGCGGCCTAAGGTTGCCACGCCTAAGCTTAGGCGTGCCACAAGTGTGTTTGGTTGCGTTCTCGTCTCAGCATAGTTGTTCCCTCTTCATGCATGCTCAACTCAACACCCCTCTTCATGTATGCTCTCTTCATGCATGCTTCTGGTGTATTTGTGCTAAGCTAGTGTGGATTCATGCACCCTCCATACACTCTACCAAACACCCAAAAGTGGGTCGAGAAGGGAACTCTTGGGATCATGCACCCTTCATACACCCTACCAAACACACTAGACATGTGTTTGGTTCATTGCTACACTTGTGGCTTGCCACACTTTTCTAGCTACATGGTCCACATGTCATAGATTCAACTTCTTGCCAAATCTTGCCACACTTGTGGTGGCCATTTTGTTAGCCACATTTTTTGTGGCAGACACACTTTGCCTAAGCTTAGTTGTGGCAAATTAGTCGTGAATGAAGTTCAACCATGGAGTCTTCTATATTCTACATGTGGCAGAATCTGGTGGAATGTAGATGATACCCAACGGCCAGTAGTGCTCGGATTTGCCATCTTTGTACCGTAGGATTCATCCAACGACCAACTTTCAAAGTTATTCACACACTATATAGGGGGTATAGATATAGATTTGTCGGCCCGTTGCAATGGATCCAAAGTATATCTATTTAGTGGAGTGCACTCTAAACACATTATCTATTTATTTTTCTCTAACATTTCGTAGCCATGCAACCAAGCCACATAAGCTTCATGGGTGCCCCCCACATCATATTATTCATACTACGTTGATTGAAAAAAAGATAAATCACCCAAAACAAGATCTTCTTGTTTTTTGTTCCTACGATGTTGTGTTGTGCACGTACCTACTAGTTGTATAGTGGTAGTATTAGTTGTATAGTACAAACTTGGTACTAGTAGGAGTAGAGTAGTACGGAATGCTCCTACTCTATAAACGAGCCCCATCTAACACCAATTTTCTTGGCTTCTGTGCTATAGCTAGATCTTCCCCACATTTTTGTTTTCCAACCCGGCGGCGGGCGGGGTGCGGTTTGCCAATAGTCAGTTTGCTCAACGGCGGTCCCACATGAAAGTGAAAATGCTAGGCAACATGCCTTCCCTAAGCTATGTGTCGTGCTGGACGGGCCGTGGAGTACTCCCGATTCTCGGGCGTGTGTGAGGGGAGTGCGACGTGAACGTGGCAGACCTTTTCCTTTTACTAGCAATGTGCCTGTGCATTGCGACGGATCCAAAGTAGTAGAATAGTAGTACTTGTTCACAAACTTGAAAGAAATCACTCTTGTTTTGATATACTCCTAATATATTACTCCCTCCGTTCCTAAATATTTGTCTTTTTAGAGATTTCAAATGGACTATCACATACGGATTATATAGACATATTTTGAAGTGTAGATTCACTCATTTTGCTCCGTATGTAGTCACTTATTGAAATCTCTAGAAAGACAAATATTTAGGAACGGAGGGAGTACTTTTCACTCAAAATATATTTCTCTGGTTGTTTTAATGAGGTGAGGGAGGCATGTGGTTACTTTCAAGATAATAAGGGGTTTTCTGCAAATTCAAGCAGAGAAGTGGGCTATTATTGCAAAAATGCCATAACTTACCTCACAGTCGTTAGATGTAGATCTAATGGTTAGAAACGATGGATGGCAGACACACCACCATCACCAACTGAGTCTTTTATAGGAGTAGGAGTAGTGAAACATGTATAAATTGTAACATTTTGGTTCTGCTCCTTGGCATGATCGATAGATAGAAATAACGATTGGAAACGCTAGGGCGGGGCTATTTCCGTCAGATAAGCAGGGTACGTAGTGGCTAGGTTGGCGCATCATCGGTTTGGTCACACGCGGTCCGACATGTTCTAGTGTTTCTAGCAAGATGCCCGCGCGTTGCATGAAGTTGATGGAAAAGGTAAGCACAACTTATAAATTGACGGATGGAGTACTAGTTATAGTGATGCATATAATTAAGCAAAGGGATCGCACATGTCGTTATTGACTTGAACGAGAATGCAATAGCATGATAAGAATTAAGGCCACAATGATGATGCAATCGCAGTGGTGGTTACAGAAGGCAAGAAGAAAGATGCATCCATCAACGTACGACCTCCTCCTCCTCAACTTAGTGCACCGGGCCACCGACCGGCGGCTAAGGAGCGGCGGCGTTTGTGGCGAGGTCGAGGTGCTTCTCAGCAAAGGCATCCAAGGCTTCTAGCCGGTTGAGGAAGGCCAACGTCGTAGCATCCTCACTGGCCTTGTAGATACCTATGTACACGATTTGCTCGTACACGTGGATGTGTAGGTCGACGAATTCTTGCAGGGCGAGGCGCCTCACAGCGAGCTCGACCTCAAGGTGGACGTTCTTCATGGCGTCGGCAGGCCGTCGCAGGGCCACCAGTGCTTGAAAGAGGTTCCAAGCATGCAGGCCAATTAGGGTGGCAGGCAATGAGGAGCCCGGGCGTGCGGGCTGGAGGAGTATGGCGATGTCGTCCGCGAGCTTCTTCAGGACGGTGAACTTGTTGGTGGTGGCAACGATCATATGGTCCAACTGAGAGTTGTAGTTGGCGTCGACGGCGGCCATCCACCAGCCGGTGTCCAACACCATCTAGAGACGATCCTCGGCGCCATGCCGCAGGCCGACATCCTGGACCACCTAGCACAGCCGTTGGCCGCTCGCGCGCATCGCCACCATGGGTTTGTAGTGAGCTATTTTACGCTTAGTGTAGGTGCTTAGGAAAATGCTTAGGTGCGTACGATGTGGTAGATGCATTGGAATGGAGGGGCGCCTTTATATGAGGGCAAACTGTGTTGCATTCACATCGTGCAGCCTCTTTTCCCGGTCCTCCTCCCATTACTTCCCTCATGCATTAATTGAAGGAGGATGCATTGGCCGTTCAACATTTCGGGAACCCCTACTCCCTCCCTCGTCTGCATTAAAGCCGTATCGGGAACTGTGCCGCCCACTGTCAAATCGAATAGTACTGCGTCGCCCACTGCACGCCCGGCTGAACACACCTCCTCGCCTCCATTAAACTCGCATGCAAACCGAGAAACCCACTCCGGCCACACGTCCGTTCATGAGCGGGCCGGAATTAAACGCAACATCGGCCGAGCTCCTCTCGTCCGCCCTCAGTTTAAACGAGGCCAGACGCCGGCCAAGCTCCTACCGTCCGCCCTCTATTTACACGAGGCCAGATAGACAGCGGGCAAGAATCGCACCCCTCCACCGCTTCCCCATCTCCTGCTTCACCATTTTATCCACTCTTCCGATGGCTTCCAAGGAGCCGTTCTCCGGCATATTACCCGGCTGGGTGTCCCGCCGAGCCCTCCGGATACGGGCGAGGCTGCTCGGTGCTTCACCAACCTCGCTTGGCCCGACGGAGCCAGTTGCCGCCCCAAGCAGGCATTCAGCAACTCGCCGCTCCAGT
Organism: Triticum urartu; assembly: GCF_003073215.2. NCBI lineage: Eukaryota > Viridiplantae > Streptophyta > Magnoliopsida > Poales > Poaceae > Triticum > Triticum urartu. The sequence continues at coordinate 596,135,771 of NC_053023.1, read as the reverse complement.
TCAGCTCGATGAGGAGCGGCGAGTTGCTCCACGCCGACACGGCAGCGAGCACACCAGTATGGGCGTCGTCGCTGCCGCGTCATACCACGCCACCAGTGTCTGTGGGTGCGCCTCCCGTGCCTGCGGCAGCACCATGTAGGCAGAGGCAGAAGCCGGGTGCGTGGAGAGCGACGAGTCGGTGGCCAGCTTCTCCGTGTCCGCCGCCATCATCGATGAGAAGTAGAACACGGGAGGCCGCCGCCACTTGGGTCCCATGAAGGCCACCGTCAAGGCGACGACTACGCATTCAGGTGGTTTCTTTGCTGCTTCGTCTCTTCCGAGGACCTTCGTCGACCCCGCAAGTGTCTGCCGGACATGAGGAAGACAAAGGGATCCGTGGGCATCCATTTAGATTATGTACTCCCTCTCCAGCTGGCGGGAAATATTTGTTCTAAGAATGGATAAATTGTATGTATCTATAACTAAAATAAGTCTACATGCATCCATTTCTAGGACAAGTATTTCCAGATGGAGGGAGTATTAATTATACCAAGAGAGCCGGATTGGCACCGCTTAGTTCATGTAAATGTAATGAAATCCGTCATGTTTATATGAAGATCCGACTTTTTTATATGAAATCCTTCATGCTTATATGAAATCAGTCTGTGTTTGCATGAATTTCATCTGGTTGATTAGAGTTGTGAAAATGTATGCCGCTTGCATTTGATGTCGTCCTCCGCGGAAGGAAGCGGGAGGAAATTTGCCAGCTGCCGTTGGAGATGCTCTTATGCTGGAAATAATAGAGTGACATCCAATCCATTTGAGTTAATTGTGTGTATGATTGTCCCTCTATAAAAAGTTAATTGCATGTATAGTGTACACGTGACTTGCAGGGTGGCTAACGTATAGAAAGTTAAAAAGAAACAAGTCCATCCGTAGTATTGTATTCTAAGTACTCTGTGGGTTCCACTATCAGTACAGTAGCGAAAGAAGTATATATTAAATAAGTAGTATATAATATAAAAAACTAAAGTTAAAGACAGAATTCGAACTCATGTCATCGCGTTGCGAGCATCCGGCGCTAACCAGTCCAGCACATTTTTCTTGTAGACCATGCTGGAGATATATCTCCATGTCTACTCTTATACTCCATCCATTCCTAAATATTCCCTCCGTTCCCAAATATAAGACCTTTTAGGGATTCCACTATAGACTATATACGGAGCAAAATGAGTGAATCTACACTCTAAAGTATGTCTATATACATCCGTATGTAGTTTATAGTAGAATCTCTAAAAGGTCTTATATTTAGGAACGGAGGGAGCATTTGTCTTTTTCATATTTCAAATGGACTACCACATATGGATGTGTATGTAGACATATTTTAGAGTGTAGATTCACTCATTTTGCTCCATATGTAGTCACTTGTTGAACTCTCTAAAAAGATAAATATTTAGGAACGGAGGGAGTAGAACAAAGAGTTGGTGATGATGGTGTGCGTGCCATCCTACAATATAGGTCGTCGGATTTATATCTAACGGATAGGAAGGAAACTATGGCAATTTTGCAAAGATATACCCACACCCCTCTCCACGTTCGCAAATACGGCCTTCCCTCGTTCACCCTTTTCTCTCACAAGATAAACTACTCATACAAATGCATCTTGATGTTCCGTGCAACGCACGGGCATCTAGCTAGTTTCTTCTAAAATAGTTACTACGATAATTGGGTTGAAGTGATATATTTTATGTCTGCCCCAAATGATTTCAGATTCACTAGTAGTAACAAAGAAAAGGCTGCCTTGTTAATTAATAGAAAACAGGGTGAAAACTATCACATGAGGCCGGTAAAAACAAGGCACACTGAGTTCAGCGTCATCGTCACTACAGCTGTGCGCACGCGAGAAGTCTACATATCGAGGGGGCTACTAAGCGAGGCACAGAGACACAATGTTCGAGAGAGAAACCAATTGACAGATTATGATCAGATCGAGTTGTCACCCTTCTGCTGTCATTGTTGGGGTGGGGGGAGGGGGAGGGAGAGAAAGACGTATCGAGAGTGTGCGCGATAGGCACAGAGGCACAACTAGCGAGTGTGTGTGTGTTTGAAAGAGGAGTTGATAGATTACTATCAAGATCGAGGTGCCACCCTACTCCTTCGATGTCGGGTAGTGTGTGTGCGTGTGTGTGTGTTTGAGAGAGAAGCCAGTCGATAGATTAGTATCAAGATCGAGGTGTCACCGTACTCCTTTGGCGTTGGGAAGTGTGTGTGTGGTTGTGTGGGTGTGGATGTGTGTGTCGGGGGGCAGTGACACTTACATATCTCTACTCTTATAAAAACAAAGTTGGTGATGATGGTGTTCCTGCCATCCTGCAATATAGGCCATCCGATTTATATCCAACGAATAGGAAGGAAACTATGGAAATTTTGCAAAAAGATACCCACACCCCTCTCCGCATTTGCAAATAAGGCATTCCCTCGTTCATCCTTTTCTCCCATAAGATAAACTACTCATACAAATGCATCTTGATGTTTCGTGCAACGCATGGGAATATTGCTAGTAGGGAGAAGGAGTTTGTGTGACACATATCTAGCTATATTAAGGGATAGGTAGATAGCATTTGTGCGAGGCATACTTAAAGCATCGCGAAGATAAACAAAACGGTGTGCATGCAAATGCAAGCGTGTGTGTGTGTGAGAGAGAGAGAGAGGGAGGGAGGGAGGGAGAGAGCGAAATCTCAAAACAAAAGGTGCTCTGCTGGAATCCCATTGTATGTATTCATGTGGTTCCGGAACTCGAGTTAACCTTAGGCATATGTGTGAGAGATATTATTATACTTTGAGACATTAGTGGCTGTGGGTGGGCGGAATTAAAGGGGTGGGCGTGTTCGACATAGAGAGCGTGTGTGTTTCTATGTGAGAGACTTGTAGACGGGGTAGAAAGACGAATTCTAACCTTGACAAAGGGAGAGAAATACACCAAGTGTTCATGTGTGATTTCGATGCCCACGGGGAAATGAGGTACGTATGCGTGTGAGAGAGATTGCACAATTCATTCACGTATCACTATCTAGCGATCATGGACGTGCATCGCTTGAACATAAATCAATATCTACTTCGTATCATGGCCAAAGGTACAATATCGATTCAACGCTATAAAGATTGGACACTCACGTATCACATTTTTCTATTTAAATAAACCTTTTCAGTTGTGCATGCCAAAGTTACAGTGATGTTTCTTCAAACAACCAATGTAGCTATCATGTACATGCACCATTGTTACTATTGCATTCAAAATCATTAGTCTTGGATGATTTAAGGTTCTATTATGAAGTAATATATGTAATATTCATATATGAATTCAACGGGTACGCAATTTATGAAATGGAGGCTATGTAATCATATGAGGTAACACTTTTAAGTAGCGGACTACAATATCCATTTCTTTTTGTGCGCCTCTACACTAATACGTCAATGCATTATGTTTAAAGTAAATAACCAACTGCACTAAGTTATCTATTTACACGAGAAATACATAGGCTGAGCATTTGATCCCTTTTTGTGAACGTGCCACTACACCCGTACGATTGGCCGCGCCTGTCTGAACGTCCAAGTTATCGGCGCATCATCCTGAGTTATTGTCTTTTTTTCTGGGGTGGACTTCACACCAGTTATTAACTGCTGACGCGTGCCCCGCGTACACAATCTCGCATGACCTTCCCGCTAGCACGGTCCAAAATTGGTTGAAACTGGATACGAACGATCCTGCGGGCGGCAAAATCTCCCGCCTCCTTCTAAAATTTCCACCACCTTAGTCTTTAGCATGTGAAATTCCCCTTTTGTCCTTGGTGCACGGAGACCAACAGTTACAATACCGCCCTCATCTACATAATAGGTCGGGGATGCTTTGATAACTTTCGGTTCCCCCCACTACATGGCACCCCCATTTCCTCTCCCCCTCCCGCAAAAATGACTAACTCCACAGCACCAGAGCATCTTACATCATGTCGTCTGTACTTCATCGGCCTTTCTTCCCTCCCCTCTCGAAACCCTAGAATGTTCATCCACTGGCCCCATTCACTGACAGCGGCGTCCACCTCGCAGGATCTGCTTCTGCGGCCGCATCTACCCCTCCCACCTCCCCTAGAAACAAGTACACTGCTCATCCACCACTGTACCATAGCCCATTCAGTGCCGGCCTTGTCCACGGCGTCGGATCTACTTCGTCGGTACTCTCGTCAACCGCAGCGCATCTGCAGCGGCTCATTCGTACTCCCCATCGGAGACGCTTCGTCCACACCCCCCCTGGAGTTGCCCCACCGACGCCCCCGTTGATGGCCTCTAATCCTCTTCGCCGACACCTTCCTCAACCCTATCGGAGCCGCTTCGCCGTCACCATCATCAACCCCACCGGAGTAGCTTCGCCTATACCATTCTCAACCCTACCGGGGCCGCTTTGCCAACTCACAAGTCCACGGCCTCAGATCTGCTTCCTCACACCCTCATCCAACCTACCGGAGCAGCTTCTGACGCCCCATCCACGGCCGCAGATCTGCATCATCGACACCATCCTTAACCCAACCGCCGGAGCAGCTTCACCTACGCCCTCGTCCATGGCCACAGATCCGCTTCGCCCACACCGTGGTCCACCCTACCAGAGCCGCTCCACAAACACCCTACTCGACGGTTCTAGATCTCCTTACCGGACCCCGACAGCCAGCGCAGCATCATCACCCCTGATGTTTCTAACCTGATTCCCACCGTCTGGCAAGATGCCAAGCACCCGCCATGGCCTAGGTACTTGTCACCTTTAAACCCGTCCAGCATCACCTGCCCGATGTACTTCAAATATACTAATAGGTCACTGTTACCTGTTATGCAGCTAGCAAAAACTACAAGGATGATGTTTCTTCTGGATCTAACAGCTTGGCCAACCAAGATCCTAGACTGAGGCATTGTTATGATCTTGTAAGTGCGTCTCTCTCTCTCTCTCTCTTGTATTGTTCTGTGCCTGCCAGCGTGCTTTGCTAGGATTTTCGACCACTAATCCCTTTGTGTAGACAATGATTTCTACTACTGGCTGCTAAATTAGATATGTAGATGTCATACATGATACTACCTCGTACCTCCGTTCCTAAATATAATTCTTTCTAGAGATTCCACTATAGGCTACATACGGAGCAAAATGAGTGACTCTACACTCGAAAATGCATCTATATACATCTGTATGTGGTCCATACTGGAATCTCTACAAAGACATATATTTAGGAACAGAGGCAGTACATTACACAAAATTGTAGGTGGCATGTAGGAATTCCAGTGCACTACATTAGGCTCCCTTAGAGTGCCTGCTAGTCCAACACACAGAGTCATGGCTAGTTTATGCTACGCACACAATCATTAATTGGTGGTTTAAATATGCGCAAGGGATATGCAATGTATTATCATGTAGAGATGTCTGAAATTAGCCGTGTCAACTTGCAGATAGGGTTACACAATGAGAATGTACAAGATGTATGTGGCAATTTCATGGAACATCGCAAAAAAGGAGAGGCAACGGTGAGCCTATACAGTGTGCTATGGTACGTCACTCCTCCATTGCAATCATCGTGACATGTTATTTGTATGTCAGTTCTATTGGCCAAGTTTCTTAGGGACAGTTATTACGAGTTATCCTAAGAAAATAAGCACCTGTGAATATAAGCTTCATGTAATAAGCCAACCGGTTCTTTTCATTGTGTTTTCAGCTTATCTTTGGTATGATTAGTGAAAAGTCTAGATTGCATTATATTATTTCATTTTGCTTCCCATGTGAAAATTAATTTGACTTGCAAACATCACAAATTGAACCCAGTGCAGTAATTAATATGATAGAAAAACATACCATCACTATTTGCTCAAAATGCAAATACAAAGATACCATCTACTTGGCTCAATCTACTTTGGTCAATGTTTTCCATAGAGATCCCATTGCCTAATTTAAACGAAGAATGCATGACCCACATTTAAATGAAGAACAATTATTTATTGAAATTCGATGGTCCAAGTGGTTGGTTATTATCATATAGCAGCAGCACCTGAAACCATCATATAGCAGCAGCAGCTCATAGCAACTCATCATACAGCAGCATCAGTGTGCAATTCATCATATACCAGCAGTAGCTCATAGCAATTCATCATATCGCAGCAGCAGGAGCAGCTCATAGCAATTCATCATATAGCAGCAGCAGCAGCAGCTCATAGCAATTCATCATATAGCAGCAGCAGGAGCAGCTCATAGTAATTCATAATATAGTAGCAGTAGGAGAAGCTCATAATAATTCATCATATAGCATCAGCAGGAGCAGCTCATAGCAATTCACCATACAGCAGCAGCAGGAGCAGCTTATAGCAACTCATCATATAGCAGCAGCAGCAGCTCATAGCAATTCATCATATAGCAGCAGCAGCTCATAGCAATTCATCATATAGCAGCAGCTCATAGCAATTCATCATATAGCAGCAGCAGAAGCAGCTCATAGAAATGCATCATATAGCAGCAACAGAAGCAGCTCATAGCAATTCATCGTATAGTGGATCAGAATGAAAATTTGGCAAAAAAATCAAAGGAGATCCTCACCTTGTTGGATGAGCTCATCCTTCAACAACACCTCAAGGCCATGAACTGGGAGGTGGGGAGGGGGGATAAGGTGCCTTCTGCCGCAGTGTGGCATCAGTCGTAGTTGTGCAGAGCCTGCCGGAGTAGTGCGTTGGACGAACCACAGTGGAGCAGCTGCTGGAGACCATGAGAATGAGGGGCGGCGCCAGAGGGAGGAGCAGCCAGGGAGATTTGCCCCTACCCACCGGCCGTGTAGCCTAGCTGGACAGAGCATCGTCGAGGACCAGGCAAGATGGGACCAGTGGTGACGGCTCATTGGAGGAACCCTAGTGCTGCAGGCAGGGGATCGAGGTACAGGGAAAGGGGAGAGGAGATGCAAGCGGGTAGGGCAATGAACGCTTGCGTGTTTGCTTTTACTTGAGGGTGAGGTGTGACGCGGGCATCAGCAATTAAATTTTGAGTGTAATATAGGCAGACAACAGAGTCATTTCACTATTCCCCTTCCCTTCAATTTTTAGTGAGGTTCTACCCGAAACACCTCCCTCCAAAGCGAAATTAGTTAAGCCCAAGCCCATAATTCAAAAATGACTTCTTTACATCTTTTATGGCTTATTGTCACTTATTTTGACAATAAGCCCTGAAAAGGCAGAATAGAACTGGCCCTTAACCTGCAATTCAATTGGCGTGCAATGATGAATCACTCCTGCCTGCTATAGTGTACATTTAGGCATCATCATACATAACCTAATACATGTGCATTCCATTGTAGAATCTGGAATATGCAATGTTTATGTTAGTTCATACGTTGCACATGATGTTTAAATGCCCCTTAAATCTGGTTAGTCAAGTGATGGTCTTTAAGCCTCCTTCTTTGCTTCTTTTCTTGATATGTAAGATTTGCTCACACATCTGTTCAATTGCTTGTTTGCATCAGCCAGCCATACTAGGACTGTTTGCTTCGATTACTTGTTGTTCTTGACCTAACACTCTACCAGAGCTTTTCAACGATTTAAACACTAAGGGCTGCTGTAGTGGGGCCTTTTCTAACTCATGGGTGACATAAAGGTTTGGTTGTACACTAAAGTAGGCTATCCAAGAGTACCTGAAGATCCAGTTCGAAGGTATGCCTAGTTTTTACATAGTGCAGACATAGTAAATGCTCATTTCATTGGGTGCAAGTGCAAGAGATGCGACATGTTTCATTATGTGGTGTTGTTTTGTTATAATCTCATCATTTTGTGTCCACAGACTGGATAGTATGCATATTTATCTTCCAAGGAGATGAGTAACTAGTTTGTGTCACCTTGTAGAGGGGGTGCAATGAAGATAAGATTGAGGATTTCCAAGTACAAGATGTTAGGAAGGAGCCTTGCAAGAGAAGTAGGAGCTACGCTGAGCCTCTTCAACCTGTTAAGGTAAGTCACTATATCCAACTCAATAGTTCAATTCCTTGTTTGTTTCAGGCATAGTTAATTTGCTCTTTTCAATTGCTTTATTTGTCCTCAGTTAATGAGATGCCCAAAGAATGATGCCTGATGTTGGGTACTTGTATAACTATTAGTTGACATAATTAAAGGCCTTACCATTTAATTACTCTACCAAAGTGTGCCTGAAGCTTTGAAGTCTATTAACCAACTATTATTGCATGAGGCTCACAATCTAGTTTATACTAGGCTAATGATTGCATAGTTTTGCTTGCTGTAGTATGTTTGTATGAAACCCTCTGTTGTTCATTATGCTCCCTAAGACTTTAATTGAGCTACAGAATGGCCAACTGCTTGCTTACTTCTACGCAACGTGCTATCTAAATTTGTAACTTGTCTGTGTTTTGGATTGGGCCCCAACATCATGCTCCTCTGGTGAGCTAAGAGAGATTTCTGTATGCAGGCTGCACAGACTACCTTTTTATAATTTTTAAAATATCACCTGCTTATGCTTCATGACGTGTAACATTATTGTTAGTCCTGTTTTGCCATGTACAAAATAGTCTGTCTTGCTCGCTTCGCTGTTGTAACTATATTTTTGCCCTAGTCATGTGTACTTACAGAAACATTTCAAGATGAAGTGACATCAACACAAAGATCTGCGAGCAGTGCGGCATGGCCGTTACTAAATGATTATGGATTGGAATTGGAATGTGCTGATGTTCTCGAGCATCAACTAGAGGTAGCAAGACAACTTGTACATGATTCTCAACGTACAATCAACAAGTTGAGGCTGGACATGCAGGTATTAGATGCAGGAGTCAAAAAATGAAACAAGACACTGAGGTAACAACGAAGGAATTGGAGATTTTGCAGACTAAAATTTGTGCTATCTAAATCTGGCCAATCCTATTTTCTGAAGAGATTATAGTTCAAATGGTAAGTTATGTTGATGCGCGTCCATGATGTAGGAGCTATATTTGCCCAGTGTATGTAATTTGCTGTTTGTGTATGCTTTATTATCACTGGTGCCAAACCATAATGCCCAGTGGGTATAATTGGCTGTAATTTCTTTATTGTATAGTGTAGGATTATTCTACGTTTCTATGCCTTAGTCTCTTTATTGTATAGTGTATGTTTTTTAGAGGTGATAGTATAGAGTAGGATAATTCTTTGAATATGCTATATTGTTCAAATGGGGGCCAACTCGCCCAAACATTGTAGTGACCATGGCCCTCCACAGGCCGTACAATCCATGGGCCATCTACAGGACGGACGATCCATGGCCTTCTATGGCCGTCGGATCTGTGGGCCTTCTATGGGCTGTCGGATCCATGGGCCTTCTATCGGCTGTCGGATCCATGGGCCTTCTATGGACCGTCAGATTCATGGGCCTTCTATGGGTTGTCGGATCAATGGGCCTTCTATGGTCCGTCGGATCAATGGGCCTTCTACGGGCCGTCTCATCTATGGGCCTTGTACGGGCCATATAAGGGGCTGTAAACGGGCTAGAGTGGAAATCGTATGTTTTATGGGCTGACCATAACGGTCCGTTAATAGGTCATATTTTATGATGCTATGAAAATGGCCCAACAGATTAACGGGCCACAAACGGGCCGACTATATCCACGGGCTGAATTTGGCCCACAAGCAAAAAAGGCCAGTAACGGGCCGTAAGTAACCGAATGCTAGAAATGAGCCCAAGAATAAATGGGCCCTGAGAAGGCCGAAAGGTAACACGGGCTGGAAACGACCCAATGGAATAATGGGCCGCTAATGGGTATAAAGCGATACACTGTTTATTACGGGTCGGTTTCACCACGGTCCGTTAATGGGCCAAGAGTTACAAAGGGACTCATATGGGCCGAAATACGTCATGGGCCATACATGGGCCGGAAGTTACAACGGGCTGGAATCATATTGGACGGCCCAGATGACGCTATTGGGCCTAATTCCGGTAGGCCGTAACGGGCCATGAGTTAGCGGGCTGTAAATGGGCTATATGCGAACATGTCATTAACAGGCTTTCTGTGGGCCGGCCCGCCACCTTTTGACCAAGTCAAACGGGCCGGCCTTTTCACATGAATGGGCCTCTGTTGGGCTGTGCCACGTGTCAACGTATCATAGGCGCCTTGGGTCCAATGAGTGGATGACGTCTATCCCAACGGTGAGCCGACATGTGTTTCCTCCAGCCAATGATGATTTTACATGTGGAAAATCCCCATTGGTCGGGGTTGTTAACGGGTTATCGGATCTAAAACCGGATCCGGTAGCTTAACGGTGTTCCGTTACTATGGATGCCATGTGTCGGTCACCCTTGATGAAAGCACTTCTGTGACGCGCGATTTATCGTCATGGAAGTGGACACTTCCGTGATGATAATTTTGGTAATGCCATGGAACACTTCTACGATAGCACAGGTATGACTATCTTGATTCTGTCATAAAATCATCATGGGTGTACATGCCTGACAAAAAACGTGACCTAATGTGACAAACATGTATCATCACGGAAGTGTATTTTTTTGTAGTGAGCAGATCCAATCTAGACACCATCACGGAGGGGTTCATCATTTCCATTGGTGCATCTCCGATGATGCGTGAGTAGTTCTTGTAGACCTTCGGGTCTGTAGTTAGTAGCCAGATGGCTTCCTCTCTCTCGTTTGATTCTCGATACAATGGTCTCTTGGAGATCCATATGATGTAATTCTTTTGCAGTGTGTTTGTTGGGATCCGATGAACTTTGAGTTTATGACCAGATCTATCTCTTTTTATCCATGAAAGTTATTTGAGGCTTATTTGATCTCTTTTATGCATGATTGATTATAGCCTCATATTTCTTCTCCGATATTTGGGTTTTGTTTGGCCAACTTGATCTATTTATCTTGCAATGGGAATAGGTGCTTTGTGATGGGTTCGATCTTACGGTGCTTGATCCCAGTGGCAGAAGGGGAGCCGACACGTATGTATCGTTGCTATTAAGGATAACAAGATGGGATCTCTTTCTACATAAATAGATCTTGTTTTATTGCATTACTCCATTTCTCCATGAACTTAATACACTAGATGCATGCTGGATATCGGTCGATGTGTGGAGTAATAGTAGTAGATGCAGGCAGGAGTCGATCTACTAATCTTGGACATGATGCCTATATAATGATCATTGCCTGGATATCGTCATGATTATTTGAAGTTCTATCAATTGCCCAACATTAATTCGTTTACCTACGGCCCCTGGGTCTCTTCTTTATCATATTTGGCTTTGCGATCTATTTTCCTTTGCTTTTATTTTCAGATCTATTAAACCAAAAATACAAAAATACCTTGCTGAAATTTATTTTATTCGATATCTATTTATCCCATCTATCATATTTTTATCACGTCTGTTTGCCAATTTCTGGCACTGTTACCCGAAAGGGATTGACAACCCCTTTAACACGTCGGGTTGCGGGTATTTGTTATTTGTGTGCAGGTGTTGTTTACGTAGTGTTGCTTAGTTCTCCTACTGGTTTGATAACCTTGGTCTCCTCACTCAGGGAAATATCTACCATCGCTGTGCTGCATCATCCCTTCCTCTTTGGGGAAATACCGACATAGTCTAGCAGACATCATACAATCATAAGGCTCCTGCCAGTTGCCAGTGACATTTACAAAACATGATCATCCCATACAATAATGTATATCACATCATGTCTTGACCATGTCACATCACAACATGCCCTCCAAAAACAAGTTAGACGTCCTCTAGTTTGTTGTTGGAAGTTTTACGTGGCTGCTATGGGCTTCTAGCAAGAACCGTTCTTACCTACACATCAAAACCACAACGGTGATTTATCAAGTTTGCTATTTTAACTTTCAACAAGGACCAACCGTAGTCGAATTCGATTGAACTAAAGTTGGAGAAACAGACACCCGCCAGCCACCTTTATGCAAAACTAGTTACATGTCTGTCGGTGGAACCGGTCTCATGAACGTGGTCATGTAAGGTTGGTCCGGGCCGCTGTTGGGAAACGTAGCATGCAATTTCAAAAAAAATCCTACGCTCATGCAAGATCTATCTAGGAGATGCATAGAAACAAGAGGGGGATAGTGTGTCTACGAACCCTTGTAGACCAAAAGTAGAAGCATTTGACAACGCGGTTGATGTAGTCGAACTTCTTCGTGTTCCGACCGATCAAATACCGAACGTACGGCACCTTCGAGTTCTGCACACATTCAGCTATGACGTCCCTCGAACTCTTGATGCAGCAGAGTGTCGAGGAAGTAGATGAGTTCCGTCTGCATGACAGCATGGTGATAGTGATGGTGAAGTGATCCGCGCAGGGCTTCGCCTAAGCACTACGAAGATATGACCGGAGGCGTAAACTCTGGAGGGGGGCGCCGCACACGGCTAACAATTGTTGGTGTGCGTTCTAGTGGTGCCCCCCACATATATATATATAGGTTGGAGGGGAGGAGAGGCAGCCAAGGGGGCACCCCAAGTAGGAGGGATCCTACTTGGGTCCTCCCGAATTTGCCCCCCCCCCTTCCTTATTAACAGGAGGGGAAAGGAAAGAGAGGGCGGAGGGAAGGAAGGGGGAGGCTGAATCCTCCCCTTTTCTTTTCCCTTCCCCTCTTTCCTTCTCGTCCTATTTCGGCCTATATGGGGGCGCACCAGCCCCTTGTGGGCTGGTTTGTCCCTCTCTTGGCCCATAAGGCCCATATCTTTGTCGGGGGTGCCCGTAACCCCTTCCGGTGACCCGATATGTACCCGATACCCTCCGAACACTTTCGGTGTCTGAATACTATCTTCCTATATATCAATATTTACCTCTTGACCATTTCGAGACTCCTTGTCATGTCCGTGATCTCATCCGGGACTCTGAACAACATTCGGTCACCAAATCACATAACTCATATAATACAAAATCATCATCGAACGTTAAGCGTGCGGACCCTACGGGTTCGAGAACTCTGTAGACATGACCGAGACACCTCTCCAGTCAATAACCAATAGTAGAACCTAGATGCTCATATTGGCTCCTACATATTCTATGAAGATCTTTATCGGTCGAACTGTTATTACAACATACGTTATTCCCTTTGTCATCAGTATGTTACTTGCCCGAGATTCGATCGTTGGTAGCTTCATACCTAGTTTAATCTCGTTACCGACAAGTCTCTTTACTCATTCCGTAATACATCATCCCACAACTAACTCATTAGTCACTTTGCTTGCAAGGCTTCTTATGATGTGAATTACCGAGAGGGCCCAGAGATACCTCTCCGATGCTCGGAGTGACAAATCCTAATCTCGATCTGTGCCAACCCAAAAAACACCTTCGGAGATACCTGTAGAGCATCTTTATAATAACCCAGTTACGTTGTGATGTTTGATAGCACACAAGCTATTCCTCTGGTATCCGGGAGTTGCATAATATCATACTCGAAGGAATATGTATTTGACATGAAGAAAGCAATAGCAATAAAACTGAACGATCAATATGCTAAGCTAATGGATGGGTCTTGTCCTACACATCATTCTCCTAATGATGTGACCCCGTTCATCAAATGACAACACAGGTCTATGGTTAGGAAACTTAACCATCTTTCATGAACGAGCTAGTCTAGTAGAGGCTTACTAGGGACACGGTGTTTTGTCTATGTATCCACACATGTATCAAGTTTCCGGTTAATACAATTATAGCATGAATAATAAACATTTATCATGATATAAGGAAATATAAAATAACAACTTTATTATTGCCTCTAGGGCATATTTCCTTCAGTCTCCCACTTGTACTAGAGTCAATAATCTAGTTCACATCGCCATGTGATTTAACACCAATAGTTCACATCTTTATGTGATTAACACCCATAGTTCACATCGCCATGTGACCAACACCCAAAGGGTTTACTAGAGTGAATAATCTAGTTCACATTGCTATGTGATTAACACCCAAGGAGTATGAAGGTGTGATCATGTTTTGCTTGTGAGAGAAGTTTAGTCAACGGGTCTGCCACATTCAGATCCGTATGTATTTTGAAAATTTCTACGTCTACAATGCTTTGCATGGAGCTACTCTAGCTAATTGCTCCCACGTTCAATACGTATCTAAATTGAGACTTAGAGCCATTTAGATCGGTGTCAAAGATTGCGTCGATGTAACTCTTTACGACGAACTCTTTATCACCTCCATAACCAAGAAATATTTCCTTAGTCCTCTTTAGGTACCTAAGGATAATTTTGACTGTTGTCCAGTGATCTACTCCTGGATCACTATTGTACCCCCTTGCCAAACTCATGGCAAGGTACACAATAGGTCAGGTACACAGCATGTTATACTTTATAGAACCTATGGCTGAGGCATAGGGAATGACTTTCATTCTCTCTCTATCTTCTGCCGTGGTCAGGTTTTGAGTCTTACTCAACTTCACACCTTGCAACACAGACAAGAACCCTTTCTTTGACTGGTCTATTTTGAACTTCTTCAAATTTTTTGCCAATGTATGTGCTTTGTGAAAGTCCTATTAAGCGTCTCGATCTATCCCTATAGATCTTGATGCCCAATATTTAAGTAGTTTCACTAAGGTCTTTCATTGAAAAATTCTTATGAAAGTATCCTTTTATGCTATACAGAAATTCTATATCATTTCCGATCAATAATATGTCATCCACATATACTATCAGAAATGCTACAGAGCTCCCACTCACTTTCTTGTAAATACAGGCTTCACCATAAGTCCGTATAAAACCATATGCTTTGATCACGTTATCAAAGCGTATATTCCAACTCCGAGATGCTTGCACCGGTCCATAGATGGATCACTGGATTTTGCACACATTGTTAGCACCTTTAGGATCGACAAAACCTTTTGGTTGCATCATATACAACTCTTCTTTAAGAAATCCATTAAGGAATGCAGTTTTGACATCCATTTGCCAGATTTCATAAAATGCGGCAATTGCTAACATGATTCGGACAGACTTAAGCATCGCTACGAGTGAGAAAATCTCTTCGTAGTCAACACCTTGAACTTGTCGAAAACCTTTTGCAACAAGTCGAGCTTTGTAGATAGTAACACTACCATCAATGTCCGTCTTCCTATTGAAGATCCATTTATTCTCAATGGCTTGCCGATCATTGGGCAAGTCCACCAAAGTCCACACTTTATTCTCATATATGGACCCTATCTCATATTTCATGGCCTCAAGCCATCTGTCGAAATCTGGGCTCATTATAGCTTCTTCATAGTTCGTAGGTTTGCCATGGTCTAATAACACGACTTCCAGGACAGGATTACCGCACCAATCTAGTGCACAATGTGCTCTGTTCGACCTACGAGGTCCAGTAGTAATTTGATCTGAAGTTTCATGATCATCATCATTAGCTTCCTCTCTAGTTGGTGTAGGCATCACGGGAATGGATTTCACCGATGTGCTACTTTCCAATTCGAGAGAAGGTACAATTACCTCATCAAGTTCTACTTTCCTCCCACTCACTTTGAGATAAACTCCTTCTCTAGAAAGGATCCATTCTTAGCAACAAAGATCTTGCCTTCGGATCTGTGGTAGAAGGTGTACCCAACAGTTTCTTTTGGGTATCCTATGAAGACGCACTTCTCCTATTTGGGTTCGAGCCTATCAGGGTGAAGCTTTTTCACATAAGCATCGCAACCCCAAACTTTAAGAAACGACAGCTTAGGTTTCTTCCCAAACCACAGTTCATACGGTGTCGTCTCAACGGATTTAGACGGTGCCCTATTTAACGTGAATGTAGTTGTCTCTAATGCATAACCCGAAAATGATAGTGGTAAATCCGTAAGAGACATCATATATCGCACCATATCTAATAAAGTACGGTTACGACGCTCGGACACACCATTACGCTGTGGTGTTCCAGGTGGCGTGAGTTGTGAAACTATTCCACATTGTTTTAAATGAAGGCCAAACTCGTAACTCAAATATTCACCTCCGCGATCAGATCATAGAAAATTTATTTTTCTTATTACGGTGATTCTCCACTTCACTGTGAAATTCTTTGAATTTTTCAAATGTTTCAGACTTGCGTTTCATTAAGTAGATATACCCATATCTGCTCAAATCATCTGTGAAGGTCGGAAAATAATGATACCCGCCGTGAGCCTCAACACTCATCGGACCGCATACATCGGTATGTATTATTTCCAATAAGTCATTAGCTCGCTCCATTCTTCCAGAGAATGGAGTTTTAGTCATCTTGCCCACGAGGCATGGTTCGCAAGTATAAAATGATTCATAATCAAGTGATTCCAAAAGCCCATCTGCATGGATTTCTTCATGCGTTTTACACCAATATGACCTAAACAGCAGTGCCACAAATATGTTGCACTATCATTATCAACTTTGCATCTTTTGGCATCAATATTATGAATATGTGTATGACTACAATCGAGATTCAATAAACCATTTACATTGGGTGTATGACCATAGAAGGTTTTATTCATGTAAACAGAACAACAATTATTCTTTGACTTAAATGAATAACCGTATCACAAGAAACATGATCCAATCATATTCATGCTCAACTCAAACACCAAATAACATTTATTTAGGTTAACAATAATCCCGAAGGTAGAGGGAGTGTGCGATGGTGATCTTATCAACCTTGGAATCACTTCCAACACACATTGTCACCTTGCCTTTAACTAGTCTCTGTTCATTTTGCAACTCCTGTTTCGAGTTACTAATCTTGGCAACTGAACCGGTATAAAATGCCTTAGGGTTACTCTGAACACTAGTAAAATACACATCAATAACATGTATATCAAATATACTTTTGTTCACTTTGCCATCCTTCTTATCCGCCAAGTATTTGGGGTAGTTCCACTTCGAGTGACCATTCCTTTTGCAGTATAAGCACTCAGTTTTAGACTTAGGTCCAGCTTTGGGCTTCTTCATAGGAGTGGCAACTTGCTTGCCATTCTTCTTTGAAGTTCCCTTTATTTCCCTTGCCCTTTTTCTTGAAACTAGTGGTCTTGTTAACCATCAACACTTGATGGTATTTCTTGATTTCTACCTTTCGCCGATTTCAGCATCGCGAAGAGCTTGGGAATCGTTTTTGTCATCCCTTGCATAATATAGTTCATCACGAAGTTCTAGTAACTTGGTGATGGTGACTAGAGAATTTTGTCAATCACTATCTTATCTGGAAGATTAACTCCCACTTGATTCAAGCGATTGTAGTACCCATACATTCTGAGCACATGCTCACTAGCTGAGCTATTCTCCTCCATCTTGTAGGCAAAGTACTTGTCACAGGTCTCATACCTCTTAACATGGGCATGACTCTGAAATATCATTTTCAGCTCTTGGAACATCTCATGTGCTCCATGGCATTCAAAACATTTTTGAAGTCCCGGTTCTAAGCCGTAAAGCATGGTGCACTAAACTATCAAGTAGTCATCATATCGAGCTTGTCAAACGTTCATAACATCTGCATCTGCTCTTGCAATAGGTCTGTCATCTAGCGGTGCATCAAGGACATAATTCTTCTCTGCAGCAATGAGGATAATCCTCAGATCACGGACCTAGTCCGCATCATTGCTACTATCATATTTCAACTCAGTATTCTCTAGGAAAATATCAGAAATAAAATGGGGGAGCTATACGCGAGATATTGATCTACAACACAGCTATGCAAATACTATCAGGACTAAGTTCATGATAAATTAAGTTAAATTAATCAAATTACTTAAGAACTCCCACTTTGATAGACATCCCTCGAGTCATCTAAATGATACATGATCCAAATCAACTAAACCATGTCCAATCATCACATGAGATGGAGTAGTCATCAATGGTGAACATCTCTATGTTGATCATATCTACTATATGATTCACGTTCGACCTTTCGGTCTCCAGTGCTCTGAGGCCATGTCTGTACATGCCAGGCTTGTCAAGTTTAAACCGAGTATTCCGCATGTGCAAAACTGTCTTGCACCCGTTGTATGTGAACGTAGAGTCTATCACACCCGATCATCACGTGGTGTCTCGAAACGAAGAACTATAGCAACGGTGCATACTCAGGGAGAACACTTCTACCTTGAAATTTAGTGAAGGGGTCATCTTATAATGCTACCGCCGTACTAAGCAAAATAAGATGTAAATAAGATAAACATCACATGCAATCAAAATATGTGACATGATATGGCCATCATCATCTTGTGCTTTTGATCTCCATCTCCAAAGCATCGTCATGATCTGTAGCGACCAGACCTCAAACGGTCGGATCTCTGTGCATAAGTGTCATCCCTGGATCGGTAATGCTGACACGCACAGTACTTGAAGGATTTGTAACAAAGTAGCAATCACACACTTATTACATCGAATGTCTCAAAAGAGAACTTATTACAATAAATATGGCTTAAGGCCATCTAATACGATAACAGTGGAAGGCTTGGAAGATAAAGTGAGTCCATCAACTCCAACGGCATCACTGAGTGAAAGACCACGACCTAGGGCTCCTTACTCGCCGCCTGAAAAGTCTGCAACATGATACGTTGCAGCCCAAAAACGGGTCAGCACATGGAATATGCTGGAATATGCTGGCAATGTAACACAAAAGAGTAAAAATGCTATCATTACATGCATTTATGGCTGGTGGAGGCTGTATGGTTGATATGTTTTGCGTAAAGCCAATTTTCCCTACTGCAAAGGAATATATTTTATTTAACTACCAAGTTGGTTGAAAAACATTGAGAAGGTAAACCCCCTCTCAATCCCAATTAAAAGTAATTATTAACCCAACAAAATTAATTTAGAGTGATGAGATCAACATGATAATCCAAGAACCAGATACTCAATATGTCCTTAACCGGGGACACGGCTAACCATGATTAGTTTGTACACTCTGCAGAGGTTTGCGCACTTTTCCCCACAAGACTCGATCTCCTTCGTTGGATTTCTCGCACTACATGATGTTTGAGAAACGGATGACCGAGACACGGTCTTTCAGAAGCGTTAGCACCTTACGATGTGTAGACAGTACCACCTACATCCCCTACATCTGCTAGTCTACCACTGTAAGAGTTCACACGACTTAAGCAACTATGCTAGAGCCCATAATGGCTTGTGTTTGCACACGGAAGTTTCTAGCATGAATAATCTCATGATCCCTTTGAGACTGGGTGGCAGTCCATAGGAGAATCACACGGTACCCCGGGATTTTAAAAATACAGGCAATCACTGGAATTCCCCAGGTGCCTCAATCCACCCAGATGTGTATTTAAGTTGCCACCTTAAGATAACCATTAATTAACAATACTCACATCTGTCATGAATACACTCAAACCCAATCCATGTCTACGAGCATAGCATAGCAGTATAAGCAACGTAGAAGTAACTCCCAAGGTTTGATAGTAAACAGGTGAATAGGTACTACCTCAACTACTTCCCAACCCACAATGTAATTCAGATCCTAACCATGCAATTGTTTGAGGATTGATCTAATGCAATAAAACTGGGTAGTAAAGTGGTATGATCAAAGTGTTACTTGCCTTGTTAATGATCCGTGAAACCTAGAGACTTGTAGTAGCACGCTTCACACTCCGGGTACTCTATTGCAACAAACAATCATACACTAAGCAATCAAGCAAGGGCACGGGTAAAACTCAAATAAGAAATCTAACCAGAAAGTTCAACTTAAGAACTCCGGTTTGCAAAAAGAATCAAATCAAACGAAGCAACAAAACTCGAACGGCGAAAGAAACAAGCTTCGTTTACTAATCTGGACTAAAGTCAAATTTTCTCCACTACCTAAAAGAACCATAAGGTTCCGTTTCCCGTCTTACGTCGTGCGATTCGTCAATCCTCCCGCCCACCCGATCGCGTTCTCACCCGTTTTCCGCTGAAAAAAAGTGAACGTGAGTCAACAGATCTCGCTCTCCGTCTCGCTCCCAAACGAACCCACGCGCAATCTTTTCCCGATCTGCTCGCTGCCACAATCTCGCCACCGAATCTGGCATCGCCCACCCCCTCCTCTTCCAATCCTGTAAGTTGCTGGTGAGATCGGCATTCAAATCCGTCACCATCGATGGCGCTTTGTGCCCTCCGCAACCTGTCACTTCGACAGCCCGAGCCCGCCGAAGTGGGCGACCAAAGGATTCGAAGCAGCTTCGCCCTCGACCCTAGAGGAGGGCGTGGGCCTGAGCTCCTGGCATCCCAGGGGGCGCCGCCGTTGGGCTCTTATCGTCAGGCCGACGTGGCGCCGATCCGGTCACCAGCCATGGCCCAATCCTCTCCCTCTCAGTTCGTGCTCCCCCTATTTTTATCTTCCCCTGTTTTGTTCTGTAGGTTTTTGAGGTCGGGTGCGGGCATGCGGAAGCTCACGACTCAAAGAGAAAGCTTTGGCGGTAAAGACTAGACAACTTTTTTCTCCTGGGATCACGTCCTTCGGCCATCCATGGAGTTTTTGGGAAAAGTCTTGGCCTCCAGGTTCATCTACACATCCATGTAACACGAAGTATGTAATAAGCATAGTTGAGAAGAAGGGTATACACAGGATCAGTTTTGACTAAATTCTCAAAAATATAACACTGATTGTTTAGATTTTTTTTCAAGCATTCATCTTTTGGCTAAGTAGAAGATACTGTAGTAGAGATGAAGGAGGTCAATTATGATATTACCAACAGTTACAGATACTTGCTTATTCTGAATTCACAAAGTTTCATTGTTTGTCAATTTTATCCATGAGTTTCATGTATTTATAGGCAATTATTTTCAATACTATGATTGTCACTCTCACTATGCCTAACTGCATTGTGAGTAGGAGTATTATCCCCTTTGATTGTCTTGCACTGCAGAATTGTTGTACAAAACATATTTATAGGTGGTATACGTTGATTCTCCTCTTAACTATGTATATATGGAACAATGATCGCATATATTACCCTGAACTATATTCTCTTCACATTTATGCATATACTCCCTCCGTTCCATATTACTTGTCGTGGTTTTAGTTCAAATTCTAAAACCACGACAAGTAATATGGAACAAAGGGAGTATTTGCTAGGGAAGAAAAACAAAATCAGTTATATTATAAGCAGATATATTTCTTCCAATTTATTTATTCTTGCTTGGAGAGAAACAAAGTAGCGATAATAAACAGTTTTATATAAGCTTATATCTTGCAAACTGGAAACAGAAACCCGTGATCAATTTTTGTTTACTGACTTGTAATGTGGAATGTGAGAGCTTATATACCCACATAAAACAAGTAGGTGCTACGAAGTCTTTCAATGGTGGTCTTGTATGTCTAATTATTGTTGTTGTGGTTGTCATCTATAAACAACACGATTCTTTTCTTCAACTTTTAATTGGGCTGAGTGTCATTGAGCTTGGAGGAGGCAATCGTGGAGTTGATGCCACCTTGGCAGACAACGCCTGTGCAGAATGAGAACAATGAGGAGCTGGTACTCTGGAGGAGCCAGACCGTGGGGAGGTCCCAATTTTATGTAGTTTCTTGATTGCTAGAATATGAAAGGTTGAACTATCGATTGAGAAAATAAGTGTCTAAATAGTACTAAGTAATTTGTGTGAGAATTTGACACTTTGATTTAGGAATCCAGTTCTGTTTTCTTCATCTTACTAACTTTTGTTGCAAAGGAACTATTGAGTATCTATCAAAATGGATAAGAAGCCGTGTGGTCATAATGCACTACTACTTTCTTCATACTACATGCTTATATGGGAGAATGAATTAGTTAAAGAGGACAACAAATACCATTTTAATTTGAAGTGGTACAAGCCTTGAGGAAAAACTTTTGGATATAGAACTCCAATTTATGCATGGGATGCACTAAGGGGGAAGAGTATTTAATTAAGCTATTGACGTATGATAGGAATCTCCTATGATTTATTGATTTATGATTCGTACCAGTATAGTCGTTTCACAGGAAAAATAATTTGAAACAGGGAGTTATGGTGAAGTTAGCTTCGCTATCATGGTGTTTATTGTCCTTTATTCATGCTTGCATTGACACTGCTATGTAAAATGGATCTTATGTACCTTAATGTTGCTCAAAACATCAGGTTTGTAAGATCAAGAGATATTCCTCAGAACACCATGTTATTTCATGATACTTTTGTTTTGTTGAAAATTGTTTCGTTCCCGTAGCAACGCACGGGCGATTACCTAGTACAATATCAAAAACTTGTTTAAGTTGGTTAAACAGAAAGAGGGCTTCGAGAAGAAACTCTAGGCGCTTGAATCGCCTGATTCCGATATACGAGCGAAAAGTTATACTAAAACGAAAATTGGATCAGAAATCGCGATCAAAAATAATCGCGGAAAATCCGAGAAAAAAAAACTGACAAACAGGCTAACGAACGAACATTCGTTGTCTGCTGCTAACCAGTGAAAATTGTTCGTTAAAACGAACTAACAAATGGGCATTCGCTAACTAACAAAACTCGAAAAAAATAAAATCGAACCGGATCTACAAAAACGGATCTAGGTTTTCAAAAATAAACGAACGGTTTTTCCGGCAAAACCGGCGGCGGATCAGGCGGCCACCTCGGGACGGGGTCGGCGGGGCGGCGGTGACTCCGGCGATGGCCGGCGGGACGGTGGGCGACGGGGCTCCGAGGGCGGCGGCGTCGCGGGCGGTGGGCGGCTACGTCGGGACTCGGCGGCGACGACCTACGGCGGCGGCGGGTGGCGGCGCTAGGGTTTCAGGGGGCTGGGCTGCGGCTCGGGCCTCCCGGCTCTTAAAGGCCGGCCGGGCGCAGTGTCCGGGTCAGACACGGCCCGTTAAGTCGGTTGGCGTTTTTGTTTTAAAATATTCCGCGGAGAAAAACAAAAAAATACTATACAGACTCCAAAAATCCTGAAATAAATTTTCCCCGTCCTCTAAAAATAGGCCGGACAAGGTGAACATTTATTTGGGCCTAAAATGCAATTTTGAAAAATACATATTTTTCCTAATTCAAATAGAATAGCGATAAAACTCCGAATAAAATCTTATTTGATTTTAATATTAAATCTCCAATATTTCTTTATTTTGAGGAAGTCATTTTATCCTCTCTCTTTTTATTTTTATAAAAGAAATATTCAATAGAAAAATAATTAAAATCAAACGATCCTCTTTTAAAATTTGAGAAAAACTCAAATATGAAAATAACGAAATCCCCAACTCTCTGCGTGGGTCATTGAGTTGCGTAGAATTTCTAGGATCAACCCAAAATGCAATAAAATATGATATGCAATGATGATCTAATGTATAATATTCCAAATTGAAAATTTGGGATGTTACATGATCTCCATCGTCACCGGCTCGACACCTTGATCTCCATCGTTGTGTCGTGGTCGTCTCGCCAACTATTGCTTCTATAACTATCGCTAACTCATAGTGATAAAGTAAAGCAAGCAATTACATGTTGTTTGCATTTCATACAATAAAGAGATAACCATAAGTCTCCCGCCGGTTGACAGTAACTTTTACAAAACATGATCATCTCATACAATAACGTATATCACATCATGTCTTGACCGTATCACATCACAACATGCCCTGCAAAAACAAGTTAGATATCCTCTACTTTGTTGTTGCAAGTTTTACGCGGCTGCTACGGGCTGAGCAAGAACCGTTCTTACCTACGCATCAAAAAACCACAACGCGGTATAGTGATTGCTCTTTGATCTTTTACAAAACATAAGGCTCCTTCCAGTTGCAAGTGACTTTAACAAAACATGATCATCTCATACAATAACGTATATCATATCATGTCTTGACCATATCACATCACAACATGCCCTCCAAAAACAAGTTACACCTCCTCTACTTTGTTGTTGGAAGTTTTACGTGGCTGCTACAGGCTTCTAGCAAGAACCGTTCTTACCTACGCATCAAAACCACGACGGTGATTTATCAAGTTTGTTGTTTTAACTTTCAACAAGGACCGACCGCAGTCAAATTCGATTGAACTAAAGTTGGAGAAACAGACACCCGCCAGCCACCTTTATGCAAAACTAGTTGCATGTCTGCCGGTGGAACCGGTCTCATGAACGTGGTCATGTAAGGTTGGTCCGGGCAGCTGTTGGGAAACGTAGCATGCAATTGCAAAAAAAATCCTACACTCACGAAAGATCTATCTGGGGATGCATAGCAACAAGAAGGGGAGAGTTTGTCTACGTACCCTCGTAGACCGAAAGCGGAAGCGTTTGACAACGCAGTTGATGTAGTCGAACTTCTTCTCGTTCCGACCGATTAAGTACCAAACGTACGGCACCTTCGAGTTATGCAAACGTTCAGCTATGACGTCCCTCAAACTCTTGATGTGGCAGAGTGTCAAGGAAGTAGATGAGTTCCGTCTACACGACAGCATGGTGACAGTGATACTGAAGTGATCTGCACAGTGCTTCGCCTAAGCACTACGAAGATATGACCGGAGGCGTAAATTATGGAGGGGGGCGCCGCACATGGCTAACAATTGTTGATGTGCGTTCTAGCGGTGCCCCCCTCCCACACACATATATATGTATATATATGACAACACTATTCTAATCTCAGGATTAGAATAGTTATTTGGATCACGGTGCGCTCTATATAGGCGCGACGCCATGCTCCCAAACCGGTGCCCCCCGATAAAAAAAACAGCCCACCCCCACCCGCAGCCCATGATCGATCCTCTCCTGCACCACCGGGGCATCCATCCACGCTCGATCCCCACCCGTAGCCGCCGCCCTGATCCCACCGCGCCGCCGCCGGCCCTGGCTCCCGTGCACCGCAGCCGTGCCGTAAATCTCCGCGCGCCGTCGCAGACCACCACATCCAGCGCCAGATCAAGATGCAGCTCTCCCTCCTCCCAGATCCAGCCGTCGAACCCAACCCCTTGGGCCACCGGATCCTGGGGTCACCGGTCGACCACGGCACCGTCACTGCCCATCCAAGCCTGTGTCTGGAGCCAGGCTCCTCCCCTCAGCGTCGGCGCGGCTCACGGCCCGCATCCTCCACCGCCCTTGAACACACTGCTCCGGCCTTCTTCCACAGAGACGGTGGCAGCTCTGCCTTCCACCAGCTGGCCAGGACTCCTCCAGTTCATCGCGGCCATACATTCCACCGCCATCCTCCTCCATCAACGCCTACATCCTCACCAGTGGCGCATCCTTCCTCCCCGCAGCCTAAAGCAATTCCCTTTCGTCGTCGTTCTCGTATCACGACCAACCACCGCCTCCCCATCCCTCCGGCCTCGACCTGCAGCTAGGGGAGGTCTCGACCTGCAGCTCCCAGAGGTCCCGACCTGCAGCTGGTCGCGTGCCCCGCTGCGACCCCTGTCATTTCCCTCCTGACCTTCCTCTCCGTCTATAGTGATGAGCTCCTGTGAGCACTGATCTGTTGTCTGTGTCATCCTCAGCCACCCTCGAGCTTGCAAGATAGGTCACTGCCAACGCACGGGTCCGATGCATACATGCCGATGTGTAGCTGAAGAAGATCAAACAGAGTGCGAGCAGTCTGTGCAGGCATCTACCTCTCCTTGTTGTTCTTTTTTTAATCGTGGTGCCATCAATCCATCTGCATCGAGGCCTTACGCAACAATTGCGTTCGAGACTGGCTACATCCTCAGCGTCGAGGTCTCCATAGCAGGTCGAACTATGAAGAAGTAGCATGCCAGACTAAATAAAAATAGCAGTTGTGGTCGTTGATTTGAGCTGACAAATGCTTGATTGCCTGCCCAGCCATTGTGGTTGAGCGCGCTATGCTGCTACAGTCTCCATGTGTAATGTTCGTGGAATACCATATTTTGACAGAGAGCAATGAACTTCTTGTGTGACGGCGAGCGACCTTTCCTGGCTTCTCTCCCTAACCTTCACAGCTTCACGCATGCCTCCCCCATCTGTCGTGCAGCGAAAGCAAAGGCAGAGCTTCCAACACAGTGGTAGATCAGTTATCGTCGCCACATTGGTGCTCACTACTAACATGACACGGCCTCATCTTTCCTCACTGGAGACTACTACTACGACAGGTAATAAAGCTGTAACCATTTGTTGGGTGTGAACTGTGAAGTGTGCCCCCCCTAATCCGCTCGACCGGCCCTGCTGAGTGTAGTTGATTCATGTAATTTTTTTCGAGTGCATATCACCATAGAATGGCCTCCCCCACTATTTGCCTGCGATTTGTTTGCAGCGGGTGTATACAGAGAGAGAAGCTAGTGTTTAACCCAAAGATAAGTTTTGATGTAGATATGAGAAAGCTTAGCTTGCTCGTTGTCGTGGTCTGTGTGCTGAGTGCTCGAGTGCTGGTTTGTAATTCTGGGAATGGAAACAACTGTCTGTTTGATATAGGCATTTTCATGGCCGGTTAACGCGGAGATTTGTTTTCCTTATCATAACCTGCTCGTGTTTCATGCTGCTGCAGCAGCATTAGTTGTTATGTCTGCGTTGTGTGAAGTGCTCTGCTTGTTGTAATACGCACGCTAGTTACTTGGCCCTCTGTGCTTCTATTCTCTTGTTGTGGTTGCATCCTGATGCAGTAATCGAGAAGAAATGGTAATGTGAGATGTGTGTGGCATGTTAAATGTGGTACGGGATGTGGATCCTGCTGAGGTGTGTAGGCCACGTACCGTAACGGAAGGCCCGGACGGCGTCCGCGTCCGCTGGTTGGAGCCGTGTCACTTCATAGGCAAGCCGACACAGCAGGCCACCGTCCCCCGTTGGCCTCTAAAAATTAACTCGGTGATTTATGTTTAATTTACTTGTTTTTTGTCCTAAACACAGAGATGGTACTGTCAAAAAAACTATGGGTATTATAGAAAAATTGTTTGTAGCAATTCATTGTGTTTATTAAAAAGACAGAAGTTCAGCATGCGAAACTCGCGCAGTTCAATTTGTACTAAAAAGAAAAAAATAAAACAACAATAAAGTTCACTAAAAAGTGCGACTTTTCACGATGCATAAAAAATCACCGTCGGGCCTAAAAAGTGAGCTCACCTAATTATGATTGTGGTGTTCTGTAGAAAACTTGGACAAAAATAATGAAATATGTTTGCAAATCAAGTCCTATTTTAAAAAAATGCATGCAAGATGTAGAATAAAAAAATTGTAAGCTTAGTGATTTTGTTGTCTTTAATTTCAGCTAAAATGATACAGAAGATTTTCAACCACTCTCTCTCTCTCTCTCTAAATTTCACGTGAGAAGATCAAATATAAAAAAGTGTAAGTTCATATATAGTAAAAATGGTGCAATTATATTTTTCAAAGTGAAAGAATACATTCTAAAAAATTGGAGAGCTCGTGAAAACAAAAACCGCCACCAGAAAAACACCACCAACAGTTCAGAAAAGCGGCTCTTATGGCACGCACAAACACACACACTTTGTTGATGATTTGCGTATTCTCTAAAACAAATAAAGAGAAGAACGATAAAAGTAAATGAATTACTTTATGTCTAAAAAAATAGAAGCCACTACCTCTATATGAAAAAAGTGAGCTCACCTAAAAAAACGAGAAGTTGAATAAACAATAACAGGTTTTAAAAATGAAGTTCTTTGATTTTTATAAAAATCTTAGATTTTCCCCGATACTAAAGACTAAAACCACGAAGTTCAATTTAAAAAAATGGAGTAGTTCAATGCATATTAAAAACTCAGTTTTTTCTCACTAATAAATAATAAAACAAAGAAGTTCAATTTTTAAAAGAAGAACAGTTTGATATTTATTTGAACTCAGTTTTTTCCGGTTACAAAATAATAAGACCAATAAGTTCTATTAGAAATAACGAAGAAGTTTGATCTTTCTAAAAAACTCTAATTTTCACATTTCTAAAAAACACACAAAGAAGTTTAAATAAAAAAGTTAGAGCGGTTCGATGTCTATAAAAAAACTCAAATTTTTTCCATTACCAAAGTGGAACAGAGAGAAGTTCAAAGTGATAACAGCCAGAAGTTCACGTACTGCACGGTGTGTATTTCATATGAGAAAATAGAAAAAAAAGTTAAAGTATAAAAATTTACTTGCAAGAAGTTCAGGTGCTCCGCACAGGAAAGTTCAGAACTTCTTGTGAGAGAGGTAATCGGCACAGTATATCATTTGTGCAACTCCGATGAATGGGTGAGAAATTACAAAGAAAAATACGTGGTAGAAGTTCAAATTGAAAACAGCGAGAAGTTCAACTACTACACGGAAGGCGTTTCAGATGAGAATAAAACGAATAAAAACTAAAAGCCTAAAAGGTTTGTTGCAAGAAGTTCACATGCTCCTCCCAGTGTGGTTCGAGATCTCTATTGCGAGATGCCCGACCTTCAATTACATGTTAAAAACAGGCAAAAATGACATTGTTTTTGCCATTTTTAAAAACTGACTTAAAACACATTTGGATGCTCCTATTCATAAGCTTTCCAACGGTATATTATATGCTATATTTGGATGAATGTATTAAAAGTTTTATGTATACCGTTAAAAACACATTTTTACGCATTCAAAAAAAATTATTTTTAACCGTCATGAGTATGAAAAGCTGATCAACACGAAAAAGTTGCGTGTTTTCAACATCTTTCCATCAGAGTGGTTTGGGAGTTACGGAAAAAAATAGCACATCAAAAACAGAGTGAAGTTCAAAGTAGAACTGCCACAAAAGTTCAACTACTACACTGAATGAATTTCGGATGAAAAACTTTTAAAGCCGTCGTGAGTATGAAAAAATGATCAACACGGAAAAGTTGCATGTTTACAGCAGCTTTTCATCGGTATATCATTTGCTCAATTCCGCTGAGTGGATGGAGAGCTTCGAGCCAAAAAAGCACGTGAAAAACAGAGTGAAGTTCATTTGTTATTTGGGATCAGTTTGATTTCAAAAAGGAAAAAAATCAAATTATAAAAATGGAAAAATTTCGTGTACTACATGGTGTGCGTTTAATATGAGAAAAATGAATTAAAAGGAAAGGCCCAATTTTCTATTACTAAAAGACATAAAACCAGGAAGTCCAAATTAAAAAGATGGAGAAGTTCGATGATTACAGAAAACTCAGATTTCCCTCGTTATTAAAGAATGGAAAACAAGAAGTTAAAAAATTAAATAACAAGAAGTTCAACTTTTAAAAATAGAGTGATTCAAAATTTCATAAAACATTAAGAAATAAAACCAGGAAGTCCATATTAAAAAGATGGAGAAGTTTGATGATTATAAAAAACTCGGATTTCCCTCATTATTAAAGAATGGAAAACTCAGATTATAGAATTTTTGTTACTAGAAGTTCAAGTTCTCGGCCCGAGAAAGTTTAAAAATTCTTGTGAGAGAGGTTGAACAAAAAAATGTGACAGAAGTTCAAGGTGAAAACAACGAGAAGTTCAATACTGCAAGGAAATGCATTTCAGATAGTAATATAAGAATAGAAAACAAAAAGGTTAAAATGTTTGTTGCAAGAAGTTCATGTGCTCCTCCCGGTGAAGTTCAAGATCTCTAGTGCGAGACGTCCGACCTTCAATTTATATATAAAAAAGAGGCAAAAAAAGACGTTGTTTTGCCATTTATTTTAAAACTGCTCTCAAACAATAAAAATTTGTAACGTGTGTCTAAATGAAAAAGATGCTCCTATTCATAAGCTTTCCAATGGTATATTATATGCTATATTCCGATGAATGGTTTAAAAGTTTTATGTATGCTGTTAAAAACAATTTTTTACGCATTCAAAAAAATATTTTGAACCGTCGCAAGTATGAAAAACTAAACAACACGAAAAAGTTGCGTGTTTGCAACAGCTTTCCATCGGTATATCATTTGCTCAATTCCGGTAAGTGGTTTGGGAGTTACAGGCAAAAAATATCAGGTCAGAAACACAGTGAAGTTCAAACAGACGAGCCCGAGAAGTTCAACTACTTCACACAGTGCATTTCCATTCGCGATGAAGGCAGAAATTATGATCTCGTCATTTTCTAATTTACTTCAAAATGGCAGAAATATCATTTGTGTAAGTTCTAGTCCTCGGTCGGAGAAAGTTGAAAAATTTATTGTGAGAGAGGTTTGTACAAAAGGAATATCATTTGTGTGACATTGACGAATGTATGAGGAAATTACAAACGAAAATACGTCACAGAAGTTCAACGTGAAAACAGCAGGAAGTTCAACTACTACGCTGAATGAATTTCAGATGAAAAAATTCTAAAACCATCGCGAGTATGAAAAATGATCAACACGGGAAAGTTGCGTGTTTACAGCAGCTTTCCATCAGTATATCACCCGCTGAATTCCGGGGAGTGGATGGAGAACTATGAGTAGTGGATGGACATCTGCGAGCAAAAAAAGCACGTCGAAAACAGAGTGAAGTTCAAGTAGACAATGCTGAGAAGTTCAAGTTCTTCACGCGGTGCATTTTCGAAGAATTTGTTTCGCGATAATGGCAGAACGAATGATCCTGCCGTTTTCTAAATGACTTGAAAACTGCCAGGAATCAGAGAAAACCATCAACATGGAAAATTTTCGCATTTTCCGTAGCTTTTCAGCGGTATATTATTTGCCTCATTCCGATAAAGTTTGTAGAAATTATGGGGGAAATATGTTTTTAGCCATTTTCAAAATTGACTTAAAACCATAAGGAATTGGGAGAAACAATATATACAAAAAAGTTTCGCATTTGTTCAAGCTTTCCAATGACATATCATTTGCTGCATTCGGACGTAAAGGTTAAAAAATTAGCTTGAAAATACGAACTCGGTGGAACTTGTATCGTTTTCTAAATTACTTTTAAACCGTTCAAAATTAGAAAACACTTTTAACATCAAAAAGTTGCGCATTTTCATAAGCTTTCCAACACCATATTATTTGCCTCAATTGGATTAGCCATTTAAAAATAGCATCAAAAATACAAACTCAGGTGTTCCGTTTGTGAAATTTTATGATTTTCCAAATTACTCTTTATCCATAGAGAATTACAGAAAACTTTCAACATGTGGAAGGAGCGATTTTGCGGCGGCTTTCCAACGCCATATTATTTGCCTTATTCCGATAAATGGTTTAGAAATGCGATCAAAAATATGATTCACGTTTTTTGTATAAAGAAAAAACGGTTTTCAAAACTGCTCTTAAACCGCTTACATTTTGCCAAAAATTCAACTTGGGTCATGATACTGGTGTCCATAGCTTTCCATCGGTATATCGCAAGCCCCGTTTGGACACCTTTTAGCTGAAGTTCAACCTAGTACTTGGGGAAGGTCAGGCGCGTTACTCGGGAAGTTCATGTTGTGATTAGAACATTATTTTGATCCCGTGATCAGAATAGTGTTTATGTATGTATATATATATATGTTGGAGGGGAGGAGAGGCAGCCAAGGGGGCGCCCCAAGTAGGAGGGATCCTACTTGGGGTCCTCCCCAATTCGCCCCCCCCCTTCCTTATTAACCGGAGGGGCAAGGAAAGAGAGGGCGGAGGGAAGGAAGGGGGAGGCCAAATCCTCCCCTTTTCTTTTCCCTTCCCCTATTTCCTTCTCCTCCTATTTCGGCCTATATGGGGCCCACCATCCCCTTGTGAGATGGTCTGTCCCTCTCTTGGCCCATAAGGCCCATATCTTTGCCGGGGGTGCCCGTAACCCCTTCCGGTGACCCGATATGTACTTGATACCCTCCGGAACACTTTCGGTGTCTGAATACTATCTTCCTATATATCAATATTTACCTCTCGACCATTTCGAGACTCCTCGTCATGTCCGTGATCTCATACGGGACTCCGAACAACATTTGGTCACCAAATCACATAACTCATATAATACAAAGTCGTCATCGAACGTTAAGCGTGCGGACCCTACGGGTTCGAGAACTTTGTAGACATGACCGAGACACCTCTCCAGTTAATAACCAATAGTGGAACCGGGATGCTCATATTGGCTCCTACATATTCTACGAAGATCTTTATCGGTCGAACCGTTATGACAACATACGTTATTCCCTGTGTCATCGGTATGTTACTTGCATGAGATTCGATCGTCGGTCGCTTCATACCTAGTTTAATCTCGTTACCGACAAGTCTCTTTACTCATTCCGTAATACATCATCCCACAACTAAGTCATTAGTCACTTTGCTTGCAAGGCTTCTTATGTTGTGTATTACCGAGAGGGCCCAAAGATACCTCTCTGATGCTCAGAGTGACAAATCCTAATCTCGATCTATGCCAACCTGATACGTCTCCAACGTATCTATAATTTTTTTTATTGTTCCATGCTACTAAATTATATGTTTGGGATGTTTAATGGGCTTTAATATGCACTTTTATATTATTTTTGGGACTAACTTATTAACTGAAGGCCCAGTGTAAATTGTTGTTTTTTGCCTATTTCAGTGTTTCGCAGAAAAGGAATATCAAACGGAATCCAAACGGAACGAAACCTTCGCGAGGATCTTTTTTGGAACAAACGCAATCCAAGAGACTTGGAGTGGAGATCAAGGAAGCAACGAGACGGCCATGAGGTAGGGTGGCGCGCCCAGGGGGTAGGCGCGCCCCCCACCCTCGTGGGCCCCAAGGAGCTCCACTGACCTACTTATTTCGCCTATATATACTATTATACCCTGAAAACATCTAGGAGCCATGAAATCACTTTTCCATAGCCGCAACCTTCTGTATCCATGAGATCCCATCTAGGGACCTTTTCTGGTAATCTGCCGGAGGGGAATTCGATCACGGAGGGCTTCTACATCAACACCATAGCCTCTCCGATGATGCGTGAGTAGTTTACCACAGACCTTCGGGTCCATAGTTATTAGCTAGATGGCTTCTTCTCTCTCTTTGGATCTCAATACAAAGTTCTCCTCGATGTTCTTGCAGATCTATTCGATGTAATTCTTTTTGTGGTGTGTTTGTCGAGATCCAATGAATTGTGGGTTTATGATCAAGATTATCTATGAACGATATTTGATTCTTCTCTGAATTATTATATGCATGATTTGATATCTTTGCAAGTCTCTTCGAATTATCAGTTTGGGTTGGCCTACTAGATTTATCTTTCTTGCAATGGGAGAAGTGCTTAGCTTTGGGTTCAATCTTGCGGTGCTCGATCCGAGTGACAGAAAGGGAACCAACACGTATTGTATTGTTGCCATCGAGGATAAAAAGATGTGTTTTATATCATATTGCTTGAGTTTATCCCTCTACATCATGTCATCTTGCCTATTGCGTTACTCTGTTCTTATGAACTTAATACTCTAGATGCATGCTGGATAGCGGTCGATGTGTGGAGTAATAGTAGTAGATGCAGAATTATTTCAGTCTACTTGACACGTACGTGATGCCTATGTTCATGATCATTCCTATATATTCTCATCACTATGAGCTTTTCTATCAATTGCTCGGTAGTAATTTGTTCACCCACCGTAATATATGCTATCTTGAGAGAAGCCACTAGTGAAACCTATGGCCCCCGGGTCTACTTTACATCATATAAGTTTCCGATCTACAATTCTAGTTTAATATTTATTTTATTATGCAATCTTTACTTTTCAATCTATACAACAAAAATACCAAAAGTATTTACCTTATTATCTCTATCAGATCTCACTTTCGTAAGTGACCGTGAAGGGATTGACAACCCCTTTATCGTGTTGGTTGCGAGGTTCTTGTTTGTTTGTGCGGGTACTAGGCGATTTACGTGTAGTCTCCTACTAGATTGATATCTTGGTTCTCAAAAACTGAGGGAAATACTTACGCTACTTTGTTGCATCACCCTTTCCTCTTCAAGGGAAAACCAACGCATGCTCCAGAGGTAGCACAACCCAAACACCTTCGGAGATTGATACGTCTCCAACATATCTATAATTTTTGATTGTTCCATGCTATTATATTATCCATCTAGGATGTTTTATATGCATTTATATGCTATTTTATATGATTTTTGGGACTAACCTATTAACCTAGAGCCCAGTGCCAGTTTCTGTTTTTCCTTGTTTTTGAGTATCGCAAAAAAGGAAAACCAAACGGAGTCTAATTGACGTGCCAATTTTTGATGGAGTTTTATGGACCAAAAGAAGCTCCTGGGGTAAAATAGTTAGGCCACAAGATTCCCGAGCCGTCCACGGGGCAGGAGGGTGAGCCCAGGGGGTAGGGCGCGCCCTCCACCCTCATGGACGACACGGGCACCCCCCTGACTTGTTCCCGACGCCAAAAATTTCTATAAATACTGAAACCTCCAGAAAATAACCTAGATCGGGAGTTCTGCCACCGCAAGCCTCTGTAGCCACCGAAAACCAATCTAGACTCGTTCCAGCACCCTGCCGGAGGGGGGAATCCCTCTCCGGTGGCCATCTTCATCATCCCGGCGCTCTCCATGACGAGGAGGGAGTAGTTCACCCTCGGGGCTAAGGGTATGTACCAGTACCTATGTGTTTTATCTCTCTCTCTCTTGTGTTCTTGATTCGGCACGATCTTGATATATCGCGAGCTTTGCTATTATAGTTGAATCTTATGATGTTTCTCCCCCTCTACTCTCTTGTGATGGATTGAGTTTTCCCTTTGAAGTTATATTATCGGATTGAGTCTTTAAGGATTTGAGAACACTTGATGTATGTCTTGCATGTGCTTATCTATGGTGACAATGGGATATCACGTGATCCACTTGATGTATGTTTTGGTGATCAACTTGCAAGTTTCGTGACCTCGTGAACTTATGCATAGGGGTTGGCACACGTTTTCGTCTTGACTCTCCAGTAGAAACTTTGGGGCACTCTTTGAAGTACTTTGTGTTGGTTGAATAGATGAATCTGAGATTGTGTGATGCATATCGTATAATCATACCCACGGATACTTGAGGTGACATTGGAGTATCTAGGTGACATTAGGGTTTTGGTTGATTTGTGTCTTAAGGTGTTATTCTAGTACGAACTCTAGGATAGATCGAATGAAAAGAATAGCTTCGTGCTATTTTACTACGAACTCTTGAATAGATCGATCAGAAAGAATAACTTCGAGGTGGTTTCGTACCCTACAATAATCTCTTCGTTTGTTCTCCGCTATTAGTGACTTTGGAGTGACTATTTGTTTCATGATGAGGGATTGTTATATGATCCAATTATGTTATTATTATTGAGAGAACTTGCACTAGTGAAAGTATGAACCCTAGGCCTTGTTTCAAAGCATTGTAATACCGTTTGTGCTCACTTTTATCATTAATTACCTTGCTGTTTTTATATTTTCAGATTACAAAAACCTTTATCTACCATCCATATTGCACTTGTATCACCATCTCTTCGCCGAACTAGTGCACATATACAATTTACCATTGTATTGGATGTGTTGGGGACACAAGAGACTCTTTGTTATTTGGTTGCATGGTTGTTTGAGAGAGACCATCTTCATCCTACGCCTCCCACGGATTGATAAACCTTAGGTCATCCACTTGAGGGAAATTTGCTACTGTCCTACAAACCTCTGCACTTCGAGGACCAACAAGGTCTACAAGAAGAAGGTTGTGTAGTAGACATCAAGCTCTTTTCTGGCGCTGTCGCCAGGGAGGTTAGCGCTTGAAGGTATACCTTTAGATCTTGCAATCGAATCTTTTTGTTTCTTGTTTTATCACTAGTTTAGTTTCTAAAAGAAAATTATAAAAAATGGAATTGAGGATACCTCATATGCTTCATCTTTTTAATATCTTTCATGAAAATAAGGATTCTGATAATTGTGCCAAAATGCTAGAAGAAGAATGCATTAAAATGTTTGGCACTAAATCTTTGAATGATGAGCATGATTGCAATGTTGTTAGTATGAATTCCTCGAGTATCCATGATGCTAATGATATGCAAAGCCACAAGCTTGGGGAAGCTATGTTTAATGAAGATGATATTTTTAGTCTCCCAAGTTTTGATGAGCAAATTTATTATGATGATAGCATGCCTCCTATTTATGATGATTATAATTGTGAAAGTGGATTTGGACAGGTCATGACTTTATTTAGTGATGAATCCACTATTTCGAAAGAGGTTCTAATTGATCATGTGAACAAAGTTGCTATCTATGATGACATGTATGCTATAAAGAATAATGATAACCATAAATTTTTCATCGTGATTTTAATTTTCAATTGGATTATGCCTCACATGATAGTTATTTTGCTGAGTTTGCTCCCACTACTATTCATGAGAAGAATTTTGCTTATGTGGAGAGTAGTAAATTTTCTATGCTTCTAGATCATGAAAAGAATGCTTTATGTGATAGTTATATTGTTGAATTCATTCATGATGCTACTGAAAATTATTATGAGGTAGGAATATATGCTTGTAGGAGTTGCAATAATATCAAGTTTCCTCTCTATGTGTTGAAAATCTTGAGGCTATGCTTGTTTTACCTTCCTATGCAAGTTGATTCTTGTTCTCATAAATTGTTTGCTCACAAAATCCCTATGCATAGGAAGTGGGTTATACTTAAATGTGCTAGTCATATTATTCATGATGCTCTCTTTATGTTTCAATTCTTATCCTTTATGTGAGCATCATTGAAATCATCATGCCTAGCTAGGGGCGTTAAACGATAGCGCTTGTTGGGAGGCAACCCAATTTTATTTTTGTTCTTTGTTTTTTGATCCTGCTTAGTAATAAATAATTCATCTATACTCTGTTTAGATGTGGTTTTATGTTTTAATTAGTGTTTGTTCCAAGTAGAACCTTTGGGAAGACTTGGGTGAAGTCTTTGCGATCTTGCTGCAAAAAACAGAAACTTTTGCGCTCATGAGATTAGCTTCCATTTTTTACTGGAGAGTGCGATTAGGTTGATTATTTTGGCAGATGATTAATAGACAAATTCCTCACGTCCACCAATTTATTTCACAATTTTTGGAGTGACATAAGTATTTGAAAGCACCAGATTTCTACAGACTGTTCTGTTTTTGACAGATTCTGTTTTCTATGTGTTGTTTGCTTATTTTGATGAATCTATGAGTAGTATCGGAGGATAAGAACCATAGAGAAGTTGGAATACAGTAGATATTACACCAATATGAATTTAGAATGAGTTCACAACAGTACCAAAAGTGGTGATTTATTTTCTTATACTAACGGAGCTTACGAGTTTTCTGTTGAGTTTTGTGTTGTGAAGTTTTCAAGTTTTGGGTAAAGATTCGATGGACTATGGAATAAGGAGTGGCAAGAGCCTAAGCTTGGGGATGCCCAATGCACCCCAAGGTAATATTCAAGGAAAACCAAGAGCCTAAGCTTGGGGATGCCCTGAAAGGCATCCCCTCTTTCGTATTCGTTCATCGGTAACTTTACTTGGAGCTATATTTTTATTCACCAGATGATATGTGTTTCGCTTGGAGCATAATTTTATTTTCTTTTTTTTGCTTGTTGTTTGAATAATATACCAATATCTGAAATTATTAAATGTTAGAGAGTCTTCACATAGTTTCATAATTATTCGACTACTCATTGATCTTCACTTATATCTTTCGGAGTAGTTTGTCTTTCGTTGTAGTGCTTCACTTATATCCTTCGAGAGCACGGCGGTGGTTTTATTTTATAGAAATTATTGAACTCTCATGCTTCACTTATATTTTTTTGAGAGTCTTTAAAACAGCATGGTAGTTTGCTTTGGTTATGAAACTAGTCCTAATATGATGGGCATCCAAGATGGGTATAATAAAAACTTTCATATAGAGTGCATTGAATACTATGAGAAGTTTGATACTTGATGATTGTTTTGAGATATGAAGATGGTAATATTAGAGTCATCCTAGTTGAGTAATTGTGAAATTGAGAAATACTTGTGTTGAGGTTTTCAAGTCCCGTAGCATGCACGTATGGTAACTATTGTGTGACAAATTTCAAGCATGAGGTGTTTATTTGATTGCCTTCCTTATGAGTGGTGGTCGGGGACGAGCGATGGTATTTTCCTACCAATCTATCCCCTAGGAGCATGAACATAATGCTTGGTTTTTGATGACTTGTAGATTTTTGCAATAAGTATGTGAGTTCTTTATGACTAATGTTGAGTCCATGGATTATACACACTCTCACCTTTCCATCATTGCTAGCCTCTTCCGTACCGTGCATTGCCCTTTCTCACCTTGAAAGTTGGTGCAAACTTCGCCAGTGCATCCAACCCCTGTGATATGATATGCTCTATCACACATAAACCTCCTTATATCTTCCTCAAAACAACCACCATACCTACCTATTATGGCATTTCCATAGCCATTCCGAGATATATTGCCATGCAACTTTCCACTATTTCATTTACTATGACACGCTTCATCATTGT
The DNA here is from genome assembly GCF_003073215.2 of Triticum urartu. Taxonomy (NCBI): domain Eukaryota; kingdom Viridiplantae; phylum Streptophyta; class Magnoliopsida; order Poales; family Poaceae; genus Triticum; species Triticum urartu. The sequence continues at coordinate 596,097,590 of NC_053023.1, read as the reverse complement.
CATATTGCCTTGCATGATCATGTAGTTGACATCGTATTTGTGGCAAGGCCACCATGCATAATTTTTCATACATGTCACTCTTGATTCATTACCCATCCCGGTACACCACCGGAGGCATTCATATAGAGTCATACTCTGTTCTAGTATCGAGTTGTAAACTTTGAGTTGTAAATAAATAGAAGTGTGATGATCATCATTAATAGAGCATTGTCCCAAAAAAGAAAAAAAGGAAAGGCCAAAAAAGGCCAAATAAAAAAGAAGAAGAAAAAGAAAGGCAAAAAATGCCAAATAAAAAAATATAAAAGGGACAATGCTACTATCCTTTTTCCACACTTGTGCTTCAAAGTAGCACCATGATCTTCATGATAGAGAGTCTCTTATATTGTCACTTTCATATACTAGTGGGAATTTTCATTATAGAACTTGGCTTGTATATTCCAACAATGGGCTTCCTCAAATGCCCTAGGTCTTCGTGAGCAAGCAAGTTGGATGCACACCCACTTAGTTTCTTTTGTTGAGCTTTCATACATTTATAGCTCTAGTGCATCCGTTGCATGGCAATCCCTACTCCTCGCATTGACGTCAATTGATGGGAATCTCCATAGCCCGTTGATTAGCCACGTCAATGTGAGACTTTCTCCTTTTTTGTCTTCTCCACACAACCTCCATCATCATATTCTATTCCACCCATAGTGCTATGTCCATGGCCCGCGCTCATGTATTGCGTGAAACTTGAAAAAGTTTGAGAATACTAAAGTATGAAACAATTGCTTGGCTTGTCATCAGGGTTGTGCATGATGGGAGCATTTTGTGTGACGAAAATGAAGCATAGCCAAACTATATGATTTTGTAGGGATGAGCTTTCTTTGGCTATGTTATTTTGATAAGACATAATTGCTTGGTTAGTATGCATGAAGTATTATTATTTTTATGTCAATATTAAACTCTTGTCTTGAATCTTATGGATCTGAATATTCTTGCCATAATAAAGAAGATTAGATTGATAAATATGTTAGGTAGCATCCCACATCAAAAATTCTGTTTTTATCATTTACCTACTCGAGGACGAGCAGGAATTAAGCTTGGGGATGCTTGATATGTCTCCAACGTATCTATAATTTTTGATTGTTCCATGCTATTATATTATCCATCTAGGATGTTTTATATGCATTTATATATATGCTATTTTATATGATTTTTGGGACTAACCTATTAACCTAGAGCCAAGTGCCAGTTTCTGTTTTTTCCTTGTTTTTGAGTATGCAGAAAAGGAAAACCAAACGGAGTCCAATTGACGTGCCAATTTTTGATGATTTTTTATGGACCAAAAGAAGCCCCCGGAGTAAATCAGTTGGGCCAGAAGAGTCCCGAGCCGTCCACGAGGCAGGAGGGCGAGCCCAGGGGGTAGGGCGCGCTCTCCACCCTCGTGGACGACTCGGGCACCCCCCTGACTTGTTCCCGATGCCAAAAATTCCTATAAATACTGAAACCTCCAGAAAATAACCTAGATCGGGAGTTCCGCCGCCGCAAGCCTCTGTAGCCACCGAAAACCATTCTAGACCCGTTCCGGCACCCAATCGGAGGGGGAATCCCTCTCCGGTGGCCATCTTCATCATCCCGGCGCTCTCCATGATGAGGAGGGAGTAGTTCACCCTCGGGGCTGAGGGTATGTACCAGTACCTATGTGTTTGATCTCTCTCTCTCTCGTGTTCTTGATTTGGCACGGTCTTGATATATCGCGAGCTTTGCTATTATAGTTGGATCTTATGATGTTTCTCCCCCTCTACTCTCTTGTGATGAATTGAGTTTTCCCTTTGAAGTTATCTTATTGGATTGAGTCTTTAAGGATTTGAGAACACTTGATGTATGTCTTGCATGTGCTTATCTATGGTGACAATGGGATATCACGTGATCCACTTGATGTATGTTTTGGTGATCAACTTGCGAGTTCCGTGACCTCGTGAACTTATGCATAGGGGTTGGCACACATTTTTGTCTTGACTCTCTGGTAGAAACTTTGGGGCACTCTTTGAAGTACTTTGTGTTGGTTGAATAGATGAATCTGAGATTGTGTGATGCATATCGTATAATCATACCCACGGATACTTGAGGTGACATTAGAGTATCTAGGTGACATTAGGGTTTTGGTTGATTTGTGTCTTAAGGTGTTATTCTAGTATGAACTCTAGGATAGATCGAATGAAAAGAATAGCTTCGTGCTATTTTAGTACGAACTCTTGAATAGATCGATCAGAAAGAATAACTTTGAGGTGGTGTCATACCCTACAATAATCTCTTCGTTTGTTCTCCGCTATTAGTGACTTTGGAGTGACTCTTTGTTGCATGTTGAGGGATTGTTATATGATCCAATTATGTTATTATTGTTGAGAGAACTCGCACTAGTGAAAGTATGAACCCTAGGCCTTGTTTCAAAGCATTGTAATACCGTTTGTGCTCACTTTTATCATTAGTTACCTTGCTGTTTTTATATTTTCAGATTACAAAAACCTTTATCTACCATCCATATTGCACTTGTATCACCATCTCTTCGCCGAACTAGTGCACCTATACAATTTACAATTGTATTGGGTGTGTTGGGGACACAAGAGATTCTTTGTTATTTGGTTGCAAGGTTGTTTGAGAGAGACCATCTTCATCCTATGCCTCCCACAGATTGATAAACCTTAGGTCATCCACTTGAGGGAAATTTGCTACTGTCCTACAAACCTCTGCACTTGGAGGCCCAACAACGTCTACAAGAAGAAGGTTGTGTAGTAGACATTAGAGATACCTGTAGAGCATCTTTATAATCACCCAGTTACGTTGTGACGTTTGATAGCACACAAGGTATTCCTCCGGTATCCGAGAGTTGCATAATATCATACTCGAAGGAATATGTATTGTGATGAAGTGCTTTATGAATTGATTCACGATAGATCTTTGAATAAAAAAACATGATTGCAATGATGTTATTATAAGTTCTATTAACGTCAATTGTGCTAATAATATGCAAAACCCTAAGCTTGAGGATGCTAGTTTTGCTATGACTACTATTTGTTGCAATGACCATGATTGGGGTGATTCTTCTTTTGATCTTGAAAATTTATTTAAGCCCCATGATGAATATGAGATTGATAATAATGTTTTCAATAATATTGAAAGTGGGTTTGGAATAGTGTCAACTTTAGATCCCACATATTTGGAGAATGTCCAATCTTATGAGGTTTTTGATAAAAGTGGGTTTGGAGAGGTCATGACTTTAGTTAATGTTAATCCCACTATTTTGGAAGAGTGTCAACTTTGCATGCATGTGGATCATGTTGAAAATATTTTATGTGATAGCTATTTTGTTGAATTTGCTTATGATCCCACATGTAATTATTATGAGAGAGGAAAATATTATTGTAGAAATTTTCATGTTACTAAATTACCTCTTGCTGTGTTGAGATTGCTATTGTTTCTTTCCGCTTCCTTGCATATGCTAGTTTTTTCTTGCTATGATAATTTGTTTGCCTATAAGATGCCTATGCATAGGAAGTATGTTATACTTAGATGTGTTTGTCACGTGTTTTATGATACTCTCTTTTGTGCTTCAATTCTTGTCTTTCATGTGAGCATCATTGAAATTATCAATGCCTAGCTAGGGGCGTTAAACGATAGCGCTTGTTGGGAGGCAACCCAATTTTATTTTTGTTCTTTACTTTTTGTTCCTATTTAGTAATAAATAATTTATCTAGCCTCTGTTATGATTGTGTTTTTTATGTTTTATTTAGTGTTTGTGCCAAGTAAAGCCTTTAGGATCTTCTTGGGTGATTGTTGTTTGATCTTGCTGAAAAAAACAGAAAGTATGCGCTCATGAGAATAATTTTCATTTTTTTACCAGAGACCGATAAAATACCAATTCCAACTGTTGTAGATCAATATAAAAATTATTTAGGACATCCTAATTTTTCAGGATTTTTGGAGTTACAGAAGTATTCAAAACTTCCAGATTGCTACAGACTGTTCTGTTTTTGACAGATTCTGTTTTTCGTGTGTTGTTTGCTTATTTTGATGAATCTATGGCTAGTATCGAGGGGTATGAACCATAGAGAAGTTGAAATACAGTAGGTTTAACACCAATATAAATAAATAATGAGTTCATTACAGTATATTAAGTGGTGGTTTGTTTTCTTATACTAACGGAGCTCATGAGATTTTCTGTTGAGTTTTGTGTTGTGAAGTTTTCAAGTTTTTGGGTAAAGATTTGATGGATTTTGGAACAAGGAGTGGCAAGAGCCTAAGCTTGGGGATGCCCAAGGCACCCCAAGGTAAAATTCAAGTACAACCAAAGGCCTAAGATTGGGGATGCCCCAGAAGGCATCCCCTCTTTCGTCTTCATCTATCGGTAACTTTACTTGAGGCTATATTTTTATTCACCACATGATATGTGTTTTGCTTGGAGCGTCTTGTATGATTTGAGCCTTTTCTTTTTAGTTTACCACATTCATCCTTGCTGTACACACCTTTGGGAGAGACACACATGAATCGGAATTTATTAGAATACTCTATGTGCTTCACTTATATCTTTTGAACTAGATAAATTTTGCTCTAGTGCTTCACTTATATCTTTTTAGAGCACGGTGGTGGTTTTTATTTTATAGAAATTATTGATCTCCCATGATTCACTTAAATTATTTTGAGAGTCTTTTAGAACAACATGGTAATTTTCTTTGGCTATAAAATTAGTCCTAATATGATAGGCATCCAGGATGTGTATAATAAAAACTTTCATATAGAGTGCATTAAATATTATGAGAAGTTTGATACTTGATAGTTGTTTTGAGATATAAAGATGGTAATATTAGAGTCGTGCTAGTTGAGTAATTGTGGAATTGAGAAATACTTGTGTTGAAGTTGGCAAGTCCCGTAGCATGCACGTATGGTAAATATTGTGTGAAAAATTTGAAGCATGAGGTGTTCTTTGGTTAATTTCCTTAAGAGTGGCGGTCGGGGACGAGCGATGGTCTTTTTGTACCAATCTATCCCCCTAGGAGCATGCACGTAGTTCTTGGTTTTGATGACTTGTAGATTTTTGCAATAAGTATGTGAGTTCTTTATGACTAATGTTGAGTCCATGGATTATACGAACTCTCACCCTTCCATCATTGCTAGCCTCTTCGGTACCGTGCATTGCCCTTGGTGCAAACTTCGCCGGTGCATCCAAACCCCCTAATATGATACGCTCTATCACACATAAGCCTCCTGATATCTTCCTCAGCCACCATACCTACCTATTATGGCATTTCCATAGCCATTCCAAGATATATTGCCATGCAACTTTCCACCATTCCATTTATTATGACATGTGATACGTCCATTTTGCATCATGCTTTTATATCGATATTAATTGCATTATGGACTATTATTTCACTTTATGTCACAATACTTATGGCTATTCTCTCTTATTTTACAAGGTTTACATAAGGAGGGAGTGTCGGCAGCTGGAATTCTGGGCTAGAAAAGGAGCAAATATTAGAGACCTATTCTGCGCAACTCCAAAAGTCCTGAAACTCCACGGGACATCTTAAAATAAATAAAGAAAAATCCTCGCCAAAGATGAAGGCCAGGGGGGCCACACCCTGCTCACGAGGGTGGGGGGCGCCCCCTCCTAGGGCGCGCCCCCTACCTCATGGGCCCCCTGGTGGCTCTCAGACGTCCATCTTCTGCTATATGAAGCCTTTCGATGAGAAAAAATCAGAAGGAACTTTTCGGGATGAGACTCCGCCGCCACAAGGCGGAACCTTGGCAGAACCAATCTAGAGCTCCGGCAGAGCTGTTCTGCCGGGGATACTTCCCTCCGGGAGGGGGAAATCATCACCATCGTCATCACCAACGCTCCTCTCAGCGAGAGAGGGAAATCTCCATCAACATCTTCACCAGCACCATCTCATCTCCAAACCCTAGTTCATCTCTTGTATCCAATTCTTGTCTCAAAGTCCGGGATTGGTGCTAGTAGGTTGCTAGTAGTGTTGATTACTCCTTGTAGTTGATGCTAGTTGGTTTATTTGGTGGAAGATCATATGTTCAGATCATATTATTACCCCTCTGATTATGAACATGAATATGCTTTGTGAGTAATTACGTTTGTTCCCGAGGACAAGGGAGAAGTCTTGCTATTAGTAGTCATGTGAATTTGGTATTCATTTGATATTTTGATAAGATGTATGTTGTCTAGCCTCTAGTGGTGTTATGTGAACGTCGACTACATAACACTTCACGATTAATTGGGCCTAGAGGAAGGAATTGGGAAGTAATAAGTAGATGATGGGTTGCTAGAGTGACAGAAGCTTAAACCCTAGTTTATGCGTTGCTTCGTAAGGGGCTGATTTGGATCCACATGTTTCATGCTATGGTTAGGTTTACCTTAATACTTTTTTTGTAGTTGCGGATGCTTGCAATAGAGGTTAATCATAAGTGGGATGCTTGTTCAAGTAAGAACAGCACCCAAGCACCGGTCCACCCACATATCAAATTATCAAAGTATCAAACGCGAATCATATGAACGTGATGAAAACTAGCTTGACGATATTCCCATGTGTCCTCGGGAGCGCTTTTCCTATTATAAGAGTTTGTTCCGGCTTGTCCTTTGTTATAAAAAGGATTGGGCCACCTTGCTGCACTTTATTTACTTTTGTTACTTGTTGCTCGTTACAATTTATCTTGTCACAAAACTATCTGTTACCACTTATTTCAGTAATTGCAGAGAATACCTTGCTGAAAACCGCTTATCATTTCCTTCTGCTCCTCGTTGGGTTCGACACTCTTACTTATCAGAAGGACTATAGATCCCCTATACTTGTGGGTCATCAACATGCTCCATCATTGTCATATTGCTTTGCATGATCATGTAGTTGACATCGTATTTGTGGCAAAGCCACCTTCATAATTCTTTCATACATGTCACTCTTGATTCATTGCACATCCCGGTACACCGCCGGAGGCACTCACATAGAGTCATATTTTGTTCTAAGTATCGAGATGTAATTCTTGAGTTGTAAGTAAATAAAAGTGTGATGATTTTCATTATTAGAGCATTGTCCGATGTGAGGAAAGGATGATGGAGACTATGATTCCCCCACAAGTCGGTATGAGATTCCGGACGAAAAAAAAGAGACCATAAAAAAAGATAAAAAGGCCCAAATAAAAAATGAGAGAAAAAGAGAGAAGGGGCAATGTTACTATCCTTTTTCCACACTTGTACTTCAAAGTAGCACCATGATCTTCATGATAGAGAGTCTTTTATGTTGTCACTTTCATATACTAGTGGGAATCTTTCATTATAGAACTTGGCTTGTATATTCCAATGATGGGCTTCCTCAAAATGCCCTAGGTCTTCGTGAGCAAGCAAGTTGGATGCACACCCACTTATTTTATTTTCTTGAGCTTTCATATATTTATAGCTCTAGTGCATCCGTTGCATGGCAATCCCTAATAATCCTTGCATTGACATTAATTGATGGGCATCTCCATAGCCCATTGATTAGCCGCGTCAATGTGAGACTTTCTCCTTTTTTGTCTTCTCACACAACCTCCATCATCATATTCTATTCCACCCATAGTGGTATGTCCATGGCCCGCGCTCATATATTGCGTGAAAGTTGAAAGAGTTTGAAAAGGCTAAGTATGAAACAATTGCTTGGCTTGTCATCGGGGCTGTGCATGACGGGAGCATTTTGTGTGACAAAAATGAAGCATGACCAAACTATATGATTTTGTAGGGATAAAGCTTTCTTTGGCTATGTTATTTTGATCAGACATAATTGATTGGTTAGCATGCTTGAATTATTATTATTATGTCAATATTAAACTTTTGTCTAGAATCTTTTGGATCTAAACATTCATGCCGCAATTAAGAGAATTACATTGAAAATTATGTTAGGTATCATTCCACATCAAAAATTCTGTTTTTATCATTTACCTACTCGAGGACGAGCAGGAATGAAGCTTGGGGATGCTTGATACATCTCCAACGTATCTATAATTATTGATTGTTCCATGCTATAATATTGTCTGTTTTGGATGTTTAATGGGCTTTAATATGCACTTTTATATTATTTTTGGAACTAACCTATTAACCAAAGGCCTAGTGCAAATTGTTGTTTTTTTGCCTATTTCGGTGTTTCGCAAAAAAGGAATATCAAACGGAATTCAAACGGAACGAAACCTTCGTGAGGATCTTTTTCGGAACAAACGCAATCCAGGAGACTTGGAGTGGAGGTCAAGGAAGCAACGAGGCGGCGATGAGGTAGGGCGGCGCGCCCTCACCCTCATGGGCCCCACGGAGCTCCACCGACCTACTTCTTTCTCCTATATATACTCTTATACCCTGAAAACATCCAGGGGCACGAAACCACTTTTCCACCATCGCAACCTTCTGTACCCGTGAGATCCCATCTGGGGACCTTTTTCGGCGATCTGCCGGAGGGGGATTCGATCACAGAGGGCTTATACATCAACAGTTATTAGCTAGATGGCTTCTTCTCTCTCTTTGGATCTCAATACAAAGTTCTCCTCGATGTTCTTGGAGATCTATTCGATGTAATTCTTTTTGTGGTGTGTTTGTCGAGATCCAATGAATTGTGGGTTTATGATCAAGATTATCTATGAACAATATTTGATTCTTCTCTGAATTATTATATGCATGATTTGATATCTTTGCAAGTCTCTTCGAATTATCAGTTTGGTTTGGCCTACTAGATTGATCTTTCTTGCAATGGGAGAAGTGCTTAGCTTTGGGTTCAATCTTGCGGTGCTCGATCCCAGTGACAGAAAGGGAACCGACACGTATTGTATTGTTGCCATTGAGGATAAAAAGATGGGGTTTATATCATATTGCTTGAGTTTATCCCTCTACATCATGTCATCTTGCCTAATGCGTTACTCTATTCTTATGAACTTAATACTCTAGATGCATGCTGGATAGCGGTCGATGTGTGGAGTAATAGTAGTAGATGCATAATCGTTTCGGTCTACTTGACACGGAAATGATGCCTATGTTCATGATCATGCCTAGATATTCTCATAACCATGTGCTTTTCTATCAATTGCTCGGCAGTAATTTGTTCACCCACCATAATATATGGTATCTTGAGAGAAGCCACTAGTGAAACCTATGGCCCCCGGGTCTACTTTACATCATATAAGTTTCTAATCTACAATTCTAGTTTGCTATTTATTTTATTTTGCAATCTTTACTTTTCAATCTATACAACAAAAGTACCAAAAATATTTATCTTATTATCTCTATCAGATCTCACTTTCATAAGTGACTGTGAAGGGATTGACAACCCCTTTATCGTGTTGTTTGCGAGGTTCTTGTTTGTTTGTGTAGGTACTAGGCGATTTGTGTGTAGCCCCCTACTGGATTGATAGCCTGGTTCTCAAAAACTAAGGGAAATAATTACGCTACTTTGTTGCATCACCCTTTCCTCTTCAAGGGAAAACCAACACATGCTCAAGAGGTAGCACAACCCAACAAACACCTTCGGAGATACCTGTAGAGCATCTGTATAATCACCCAGTTACGTTGTGACGTTTGATGTCACACAAGGTATTCCTCTGGTATCCGGGAGTTGCATAATATCATACTCGAAGGAAGATGTATTTGACATGAAGAAAGCAATAGCAATAAAACTGAACGATCAATATGCTAAGCTAATGGATGGGTCTTGTCCATCGCATCATTCTCCTAATGATGTGACCCTGTTCATCAAATGACAACACATGTCTATGGTTAGGAAACTTAACCATCTTTGATTAACGAGCTAGTCTAGTAGAGGCTTACTAGGGACACGGTGTTTTGTCTATGTATCCACACATGTATCAAGTTTCTGGTTGATACAATTCTAGCATGAATAATAAACATTTATCATGATATAAGGAAATATAAAATAACAACTTTATTATTGCCTCTAGGGCATATTTCCTTCATATATGTGTTCTGCTTGGAGCGTCTTGTATGATTTGAGTCTTTGCTTTTTAGTTTGCCACAATCATCCTTACTGTACACACCTTTTGAGAGAGCCATACATGATTTGGAATTTGTTAGAATACTCTATGTGCTTCACTTATATCATTTGTTAGAGTATTTAAACAACATGGTAATTTTCTTTGGTTATAAATTTAGTCCTAATATGATAGGCATCCAAGAGGGATATAATAAAAACTATAATGTAAAGTGCATTGAATACTATGAGAAGTTTGATTCCTTATGATTGTTTTGAGATATGAAGATGGTGATATTAGATTCATGCTAGTGAGTAGTTGTGAATTTGAGAAATACTTGTGTTAAAGTTTGTGATTCCCATAGCATGCACATATGGTCAACCATTATGTGATGAAGTCAGAGCTTGATTTATTTATTGATTGTCTTCCTTATTAGTGGCGGTCGGGGATGAGCAATGGTCTTTTCCTACCAATCTATCCCCCTAGGAGCATGCGTGTAGTGAAGGAAATATGCCCTAGAGGCAATAATAAAGTTGTTATTTATATTTCCTTATATCATGATAAATGTTTATTATTCATGCTAGAATTGTATTAACCGGAAACCTAGTACATGTGTGAATACATAGACAAACAGAGTGTCACTAGTTTGCCTCTACTTGACTAGCTCATTGAATCAATGATGGTTATGTTTCCTAACCATAGACATGAGTTGTCATTTGATTAACGGGATCACATCATTAGAGAATGATGTGATTGACTTGACCCATCTGCTAGCTTAGCATGATGATCGTTTAGTTTGTTGCTATTGCTTTCTCCATAACTATAGATGTTCCTATGACTATGAGATCATGCAACTCCTGAGTACCGGAGGAACACTTTGTGTGCTACCAAACGTCACAACGTAACTGGGTGATTATAAAGGTGCTCTACAGGTGTCTCCGATGGTGTTTGTTGAGTTGGCATGGATCAAGATTAGGATTTGTCACTCCGATTGTCGGAGAGATATCTCTGGGCCCTCTCGGTAATGTACAACACTATAAGCCTTGCAAGCAATGTAGCTAATGAGTTAGTTACGGGATGTAGCATTACGGAACGACTAAAGAGACTTGCCGGTAACGAGATTGAACTAGGTATTGAGATATCGACGATCGAATCTCGGGCAAGTAACATACCGATGACAAAGGGGACAACATATATTGTTATGCGGTTTGACCGATAAAGATCTTCATAGAATATGTTGGAACCAATATGAGCATCCAGCTTCCGCTATTGGTTATTGACCGAAGACATGTCTCGGTCATGTCTACATAGTTCTCGAACCCGTAGGGTCCGCATGCTTAACGTTCGGTGACGATCGATATTACGAGTTTATGTGTTTTGACGTACCGAAGGTAGTTCGGAGTCCCGGATTTGATCATGGACATGACGAGGAGTCTCGAAATGGTCGAGACGTTAAGATCGATATATTGGAAGCCTATGTTTGGACATCGGAATGGTTCCGGGTGAAAACGGGAGTATACCGGAGCACCGGGAGGTATATGGGCCTTATTGGGCCTTAGTGGAAGAGAGGGGAAAGAAGCAAAGGAGGGGCGCCCCCCCCCCCCCCCCGCCAAGCCCAATCCTAATTGGGAGGGGGGCGCCCCCCCCTTCCTTCCTTCTTCCCTCTCCTTCCTTCTCTCCTAAAACCAACAAGGCAAGGGGGAGTCCTACTCCGACTCCCCTTGGGGCGCGCCTAGGAGGCCGGGCCCCTCCCCCTCTGTTGGTGTCAAAACCGGTGAATCTCGGGTAGGGGTCCCGAACTATGAGTCTAGGATCGATGGTAACAGGAGACAGGGGACACGATGTTTACCCATGTTCGGGCCCTCTCTATGGAGGTAATACCCTACTTCCTGCTTGATTGATCTTGATGAATATGAGTATTACAAGAGTTGATCTACCACGAGATTGTAATGACTAAACCCTAGAAGTCTAGCCTATGGTAATGAGTATATGTGGTGTCCTTTCCGGACTATCCCCTTCGGTTTATATAGACACCGAGGGGATCTAGGGTTTACATGGAGTCTGTTACATAAAAAAGGAATCTTCGGTCGCCAAGCTTGCCTTCCACGCCAAGTAGAGTCCAATCCGGACATGGTGCAGTCTTCGGCCTTCATGTCTTCACAGCCCATCAGTCCGGCCCATGGATAACAGGCTGGACACCTAAGGACCCCTTAGTCCAGGACTCCCTCAGTAGCCCCTGAACCTGGCTTTCAATGACGAGGAGTCTGGCATGCAGATTGTCTTCGGAATTGCAAGGCGGGTTCCCCTTTCTCCGAACTCCAAGGTAGTCTCCAGATGTAATGATAGTATCCTGACCTGTTACGCACACCATACACAACCGTAGAGAGAATATAATATTTGCACGATCTAATCTGCTGACAGCTCTTTTCCAACACGACATTGCGTCTGTGCGGTTATAATTTCGAACCGTTTTTCTTCTGCCGCTCCATGTTTTGAGACGCGGTTGCCATTGGCACGTCTTGTCAAAGCAGAGATCGTGTCCTCTTATCGCAGGATTCTCATCAATGCGGGCATGGATAACTCAACCGTGTTGTTTATACCGCCCTTGGGGATAGGCGAATTTTTAGGACGAGTGGGGAGGCGCTTGACATTCACGGCCTTTCATAAGGGGACAAGAACACTCTCCCTTTGCCCACACCCTTCTTCATCTTCAGTCCTTCCATCCTCGAGCTCTAGCGCCCAAGCTTTTAGCTTTTCCTCTTTCGAGAAGGCACTCCGGTCATGTCCGGATCCGGAGCTGGAGGCAAGTGGGTGGCCTCCACCGTTGAGAAGAAGAACATCACAGAGGTCCGAGAGGACGGCTACTTAGCCAAGGAGATTGCTCACTGACTCCCGGCAAAAGGGCAAATCGTCCCTACCCCCGAGCCCCATGAGAGGGTTGTGTTTCTCACACATTTCATCCGCGGGCTGGGATTCCCTCTTCATCCATTCGTCCGTGGATTGATGTTTTAATATGGGTTGGACTTCCACAATCTGGCCCCCAATTTTATCCTTAATATCTCCGCATTCATAGTTGTGTGTGAAGCCTTTCTCTGCATCCCACCTCACCTTGTCCTATGGCTGAAGACTTTCAATGTAAAGCCAAAGGTGGTGCGCGGCCAGCAGGCTGAGTGCGGAGGTGCCATGGTGGGTAAGATGCCCAATACCACCTGGCTCGAAGGCTCCTTCATAGAGACAGTGAAGGGATGGCAATCAGGGTGCTTCTACATCACCGAGCCGTGCGACGCCAACTGGGCGGCGGCTCCCAAATTCCGATCCGGAGTCCCGATGCGGCTTACCTCCTGGCAAGAGAAAGGCCTGACCTGGGGATCTTTGGAAGAGATCACGGGGCTCCAAACGTGCCTCCAGAATATGATAACCTGGAAGATCAAGCTCGTTGATGTGATCCAGGTCATGCTGGTACGCAGGATCCTTCCGTGTCAGCGTCAGACCTGTTATTTGTGGGAGTTCGATTCAGCTAAGCACCAGACGCTGCTAAGGCTTTTTGGCACGACACATGAAGATATCTGGAAGGTGCTCTTCAAGGGCAGCGAGACAATGATACGTCTCCAACGTAACTATAATTTTTGATTGCTCCATGTTATATTATCTACTGTTTTGGACATTATTGGGCTTTATTATCCACTTTTATATTATTTTGGGGACTAACCTATTAACCAGAGGCCCAGCCCAGAATTGCAGTTTTTTTGCCTATTTTAGGGTTTCGAAGAAAAGGAATATCAAACGGAGTCCAAACGGAATGCAACCTTCGGGAACGTGATTTTCTCTCTGAACATGATCCAGGAGACTTGGACCTTACGTCAAGAAACAAAGGAGGAGGCCACGAGGTAGGGGGCGCGCCTACCCCCCCCCTCCCCAGGCGCGCCCTCCACCCTCATGGGCCCCTGTTACTCCATCAACGTACTCCTTCCTCCTATATATACCTACGTACCCCCAAACGATCAGATACGGAGCCAAAACCCTAATTCCACCGCCACAACTTTCTGTATCCACGAGATCCCATCTTGGGGAATGTTCCGGAGCTCCGCCGGAGGGGGCATCGATCATGGAGGGCTTCTACATCATCACCATAACCCCTCCGATGAAGTGTGAGTAGTTTACCTCAGACCTACGAGTCCATAGTTATTAGCTAGATGGCTTCTTATCTCTTTTTGGATCTCAATACAATGTTCTCCCCCTCTCTTGTGGAGATCTATTCGATGTAATCTTCTTTTTGTGGTGTGTTTGTTGAGACTGATGAATTGTGGGTTTATGATCAAGTCTATCTATGAACAATATTTGAATCTTCTCTGAATTCTTTTATGTATGATTAGTTATCTTTGCAAGTCTCTTCAAATTATCAGTTTGGTTTGGCCTACTAGATTGATCTTTCTTGCAATGGGAGAAGTGCTTAGCTTTGGGTTCAATCTTGCGGTGTCCTTTCCCAGTGACAGTAGGGGCAGCAAGGCACGTATTGTATTGTTGCCATCGAGGATAACAAGATGGGGTTTTCATCATATTGCATGAGTTTATCCCTCTACATCATGTCATCTTGCTTAAGGCGTTACTCTTTTTTTATTAACTTAATACTCTAGATGCATGCTGGATAGCGGTCGATGAGTGGAGTAATAGTAGTAGATGCAGGCAGGAGTCGGTCTACTTGTCTCAGACGTGATACCTATATACATGATCATACCTAGATATTCTCATAACTATGCTCAATTCTGTCAATTGCTCAACAGTAATTCGTTCACCCACCGTAAAATACCTATGCTCTTGAGAGAAGCCACTGGTGAAACCTATGGCCCCCAGGTCTATTTTCATCATATTAATCTTCCAATACTTAGTTATTTCCTTTGCTTTTTACTTTTCTTTTATTTTACTTTGCATCTTTATCATAAAAATACCAAAATATTATCTTATCATATCTATCAGATCTCACTCTCGTAAGTGACCGTGTAGGGATTGACAACCCCTTATCACGTTGGTTGTGAGGATTTATTTGTTTTGTGCAGGTACGAGGGACTCGCGCATAGCCTCCTACTGGATTGATACCTTGGTTCTAAAAAACTGAGGGAAATACTTACGCTACTTTGCTGCATCATCCATTCCTCTTCGGAGAAAACCAATGCAGTGCTCAAGAGGTAGCAAGAAGGATTTCTGGCGCCATTGTCGGGGAGTCTACGCAAAAGTCAATATACCAAGTACCCATCACAATCCTTATCTCCCGCATTACATTATTTGCCATTTGCCTCTCGTTTTCCTCTCCCCCACTTCACCCTTGCCGTTTTATTCGCGCTCTCTCTCTCTATCCTCCCTCTCTTTCTCTATTTGCCTCTTTTTGCTTGCTTGCTTTTTGTTTGCTTGTGTGTTGGATTGCTTGCTTGTCACGATGGCTCAAGATAACACTAAATTGTGTGACTTTACCAATACCAACAACAATGCTTTTATTAGCACTCCGATTGCTCCTCTTAACGATGTTGAATCTTGTGAAATCAATGTTGCCTTGGTGAATCTTGTCATGAAAGATCCGTTTTCCGGCCTTTCTAGTGAAGATGCCGCTACCCATCTAAATAGCTTTGTCAATTTGTGTGATATGCAAAAGAAGAAAGATGTGGATAACGATATTGTTAAATTGAAGCTATTTCCTTTTTCGCTTAGAGATCGTGCTAAAGCTTGGTTTTCATCTTTGCCTAAAAATAGTATTGATTCATGGAATAAGTGCAAAGATGCTTTTATCTCTAAGTATTTTCCTCCCGCTAAGATCATCTCCCTTAGAAACGATATTATGAATTTTAAGCAACTTGATCATGAACATGTTTCACAAGCTTGGGAGAGGATGAAATTAATGATACGTAATTTCCCTACTTATGGTTTGAATTTGTGGATGATTATACAATTTTTTTATGCCGGATTGAATTTTGCTTCTAGAAATCTTTTAGATTCGGCCGCGAGAGGCACTTTTATGGAAATCACTTTAGGAGAAGCTACTAAACTCCTAGATAATATTATGGTTAATTATTTTCAATGGCATACTGAAAGATCTACTAATAAAAAGGTGCATGCGATAGAAGAAATTAATGTTTTGAGTGGAAAGATAGATGAACTTATGAAATTATTTGCTAGTAAAAGTGTTTCTTCTGATCCTAATGATATGCCCTTGTCTACTTTGATTGAGAGTAATAATGAATCTATGGATGTGAATTTTGTTGGTAGGAACAATTTTGGTAACAACGTGTATAGAGGAAATTTTAATCCTAGGCCTTATCCTAGTAATACCTCTAATAATTATGGTAATTCCTACAACAATTCTTATGGAAATTATAATAAGATGCCCTCTGATTTCGAATCTAATATTAAAGAATTTATTACTTCGCAAAAGAATTTCAATGCTTTGATTGAAGAAAAATTGCTTAAGATTGATGAGTTGGCTAGGAACGTTGATAGAATTTCTCTTGATGTTGATTCTTTTAAACTTAGATCTATTCCACCTAAGCATGATATCAATGAGTCTCTCAAAGCCATGATAATTTCCATTGATGAGTGCAAAGAAAGAACCGCTAGGATGCGTGCTAAGAAAGATGCCTTTATAAGAGCCTGTTCTTCTATTTCCTATGAAAATAAAGATGAAGATTTAAAGGTTATTAATGTGTCCCTTATTAAATCTTTGTTTTGCAATATGAATCTTAATAATGATGGTACTGAATATGATCCACCTTTACCTAGAAGGCGTTCCAAGAATTCGGAGTTTTTAGATCTTAATGCTAAAATTGATAAAAGTGGGATTGAAGAAATTAAAACCCTAGATGTTGCTAAACCCACTATTTTGGATTTCAAGGAATTTAATTCTGAAAATTGCTCTTTGATTGATTGTATTTCCTTGTTGCAATCAGTGCTAAATTCTCCTCACGCTTATAGTCAAAATAAAGCGTTCACTAAACATATCGTTGATGCCTTGATGCAATCTTATGAAGAAAAACTTGAATTGGAAGTTTCTATCCCTAGAAAACTTTATGATGAGTGGGAGCCAACTATTAAAATTAAGATTAAAGAACATGAGTTCTATGCTTTATGTGATTTGGGTGCTAGTGTTTCCACGATTCCAAAGACTTTGTGTGATTTGTTAGGTTTCCGTGATTTTGATGATTGCTCTCTAAACTTGCACCTTGCGGATTTCACTATTAAGAAACCTATGGGAAGAATTAATGATGTTCTTATTGTTGCAAATAGGAATTATGTACCCGTAGATTTTATTGTTCTTGACATAGATTGCAATCCTTCATGTCTTATTATTCTTGGTAGACCTTTCCTTAGAACGATTGGTGCAATTATTGATATGAAGGAAGGAAATATTAGATTCCAATTTCCGTTAAGGAAAGGCATGGAACACTTTCCTAGAAAGAAAATTAAATTACCTTATGAATCTATTATGAGATCCACTTATGGATTACCAACCAAAGATGGCAATACCTAGATCTATCCTTGCTTTTTATGCCTAGCTAGGGGCGTTAAACGATAGCGCTTGTTGGGAGGCAACCCACTTTTATTTTTATTCCTTGCTTTTTGCTCCTGTTTAGTAATAAATAATTTATCTAGCCTCTGTTTATGTTATGTTTTTTGTGTTTAATTAGTGTTTGTGCCAAGTAGAACAGTTGGGAAGACTTGGGGAAAGTCTTGATATCTTGCTGTAAAAAACAGAAACTTTAGCGCTCACGAGAACTGTTGTCATATTTATTTGGAAGTTCTATTTAGTTAATTATTTTTGAAGATGATTAATAGATAAATTCCTCACGTAAAGCAATTTATTTTAGAATTTTTGGGGTTCCAGATCTTGCGCTAGCTACAGATTACTACAGACTGTTCTGTTTTTGACAGATTCTATTTTTCATGTGTTGTTTGCTTATTTTGATGAATCTATGGCTAGTAAAATAGTTTATAAACCATAGAGAAGTTGGAATACAGTAGGTTTAACACCAATATAAATAAAGAATGAGTTCATTACAGTACCTTGAAGTGGTCTTTTGTTTTCTTTCGCTAACGGAGCTCACGAGATTTTCTACTTTAAGTTTTGTGTTGTGAAGTTTTCAAGTTTTGGGTAAAGATTTGCTGGATTATGGAACAAGGAGTGGCAAGAGCCTAAGCTTGGGGATGCCCATGGCACCCCCAAGATAATCTAAGGACACCTAAAAGCCAAAGCTTGGGGATTCCCCGGAAGGCATCCCCTCTTTTCGTCTACTTCTATTGGTAACTTTACTTGGAGCTATATTTTTATTCACCACATGATATGTGTTTTGCTTGGAGAGTCTTGTATGATTTGAGTCTTTGCTTTTTAGTTTACCACAATCATCCTTACTGTACACACCTTTTGAGAGAGCCATACATGATTTGGAATTTGTTAGAATACTCTATGTGCTTCGCTTATATCATTTGAGTTATATAAGTTTTGCTCTAGTACTTCACTTATATCTTTTAGAGCACGGTGGTGGATTTGTTTTATAGAAACTATTAATCTCTCATGCTTCACTTAGATTATTTTGAGAGTCTTAAATAGCATGGTAATTTGCTTAAATAATCCTAACATGCTTGGTATTCAAGAATAGTAAAATCTTTCTTATGAGTGTGTTGAATGCTATGAGAAGTTTGATGCTTGATAATTGTTTTGAGATATGAAGATGGTGATATTAAAGTTATGCTAGTTGATTAGTTGTGAATTTGAGAAATACTTGTGTTAAGGTTTGTGATTCCCGTAGCATGCACGTATGGTGAACCGTTATGTGATGAAGTCGGAGCATGATTTATTTCTTTTGTCTTATTTATGAGTGGCGGTCGGGGACGAGCGATGGTCTTTTCCTACCAATCTATCCCCCTAGGAGCATGCACGTAATACTTTGCTTTGATAACTTGTAGATTTTTGCAATAAGTATATGAGTTCTTTATGACTAATGTTGAGTCCATGGATTATATGCACTTTTCTTCCTTCCACCATTGCTAGCCTCTCTAATACCGCGCACCTTTCGCCGGTATCATACACCCACCATATACCTTCCTCAAAACAGCCACCACACCTACCTATTATGGCATTTCCATAGCCATTCTGAGATATATTGCCATGCAACTTTCCATCATTCCATTTATCATGACACATTCATCATTGTCATATTGCTTAGCATGATCATGTAGTTGACATAGTATTTGTGGCAAAGCCACCATTCATAATTCATTCATACATGTCACTCTTGGTTCATTGCATATCCCGGTACACCACCGGAGGCATTCATGTAGAGTCATATCTTGTTCTAAGTATCGAGTTGTAATTCTTGAGTTGTAAATAGAAGTGTGATGACCATCATTCATAGAGCATTGTCCTAAAAAAAAGAGAGAGGACAAATAAAAAAGGAAAAGCCAAATAAAAAATAAAAAATAAAAGGGACAATGCTACTATCCTTTGCCACACTTGTGCTTCAAAGTAGCACCATAATCTTCATGATAGAGAGTCTCTTGTTTTGTCAGTTTCATATACTAGTGGGAATTTTTCATTATAGAGCTTGGCTTGTATATTCCAACAATGGGCCTCCTCAAGTGCCCTAGGTATTCGTGAGCAAGAAAGTTGGATGCACACCCACTTAGTTTCTTTTGTTGAGCTTTCATACATTTATAGCTCTAGTGCATCCGTTGCATGGAAATCCCTACTCCTTGCATTAACATCAATCGATGGGCATCTCCATAG
Source organism: Triticum urartu (assembly GCF_003073215.2). Classification (NCBI taxonomy): domain Eukaryota; kingdom Viridiplantae; phylum Streptophyta; class Magnoliopsida; order Poales; family Poaceae; genus Triticum; species Triticum urartu. Next base: position 596,077,837 of record NC_053023.1, on the reverse strand, counting down.
CCCATTGATTAGCCTCATTGATGTGAGACTTTCTCCTTTTTGGTCTTCTCCACATAACCCCCTCATTATATTCTATTCCACCCATAGTGCTATATCCATGGCTCACGCTCATATATTGCGTGAAAGTTTATAGGTTTGAGATTACTAAAGTATGAAACAATTGCTTGGCCTGTCATCGGGGTTGTGCATGATGAGAGCATTCTTGTGTGACGGAAATGGAGCATGACTAAACTATATGATTTTGTAGGGATGAACTTTCTTTGGCCATGTTATTTTGAGAGGACATAATTGCTTAGTTAGTATGCTTGAAGTATTATTATTTTTATGTCAATATGAACTTTTATCTTGAATCTTTCGGATCTGAATATTCATACCACAATTAAGAAGAATTACATTAAAATTATGCCAAGTAGCACTCCGCATCAAAAATTCTGTTTTTATCATTTACCTACTCGAGGACGAGCAGGAATTAAGCTTGGGGATGCTTGATACGTCTCCAACGTATCTATAATTTTTGATTGCTCCATGCTATATTATCTAGTGTTTTGGACATTATTGGGCTTTATTATCCACTTTTATATTATTTTTGAGACTAACCTATTAACCGGAGGCCCAGCCCAGAATTGCTGTTTTTTGCCTATTTTAGGGTTTCGAAGAAAAGGAATATCAAACAGAGTCCAAACGGAATGAAACCTTCGGGAATGTGATTTTCTCGCCGAACATGATCCAGGAGACTTGGACCTTACGTCAAGAAACAAAGGAGGAGGCCATGAGGTAGGGGGCGCGCCTATCCCCCCCCCATGCGCGCCCTCCACCCTCGTGGGCCCCCTGTTGCTCCACCGACGTACTCCTTCCTCCTATATATACCTACGTACCCCCAAATGATCAAATACGGAGCCAAAACCCTAATTCCACTACCGCAACTTTTTGTATCCATGAGATCCCATCTTGGGGCCTGTTCCAGAGCTCCGCTGGAGGGGGCATCGGTCACGGAGGGCTTCTACATCATCACCATAGCCCCTCCGATGAAGTGTGAGCAGTTTACCTCAGACCTACGGGTCCATAGTTAGTAGCTAGATGGCTTCTTCTCTCTTTTTGGATCTCAATACAATGTTCTCCCCCTCTCTTGTGGAGATCTATTCGATGTAATCTTCTTTTTGCGTTGTGTTTGTTGAGACCGATGAATTGTGGGTTTATGATCAAGTCTATCTATGAAAAATATTTGAATCTTCTCTGAATTCTTTTATGTGTGATTGGTTATCTTTGCAAGTCTCTTCGAATTATTAGTTTGGTTTGCCTACTAGATTGATCTTTCTTGCAATGGGAGAAGTGCTTAGCTTTGGGTTCAATCTTGCGGTGTCCTTTCCCAGTGACAGTAGGGGCAGCAAGGCACTTATTGTATTGTTGCCATCGAGGATAACAAGATGGGGTTTTCATCATATTGCATGAGTTTATCCCTCTACATCATGTCATCTTGCTTAAGGCGTTACTCTGTTTTTATTAACTTAATACTCTAGATGCATGCTGGATAGCGGTCGATGAGTGGAGTGGTAGTAGTAGATGCAGGTAGGAGTCGGTCTACTTGTCTCAGACGTGATGCCTATATACATGATCATACCTAGATATTCTCATAACTATGCTCAATTATGTCAATTCCTCAACAGTAATTCGTTCACCCACCGTAAAATACATATGCTCTTGAGAGAAGCCACTAGTGAAACCTATGGCCCCCGGGTCTATTTTCATCATATTAATCTTCCAATACTTAGTTATTTCCTTTGCTTTTTTACTTTGCATCTTTATCATAAAAATACCAAAAATATTATCTTATCATATCTATCAGATCTCACTCTCGTAAGTGGCCGTGTAGGGATTGACAACCCCTTATCGCGTTGGTTGCGAGGATTTATTTGTTTTGTGCAGGTACGAGGGACTCGCGCGTAGCCTCCTACTGGATTGATACCTTGGTTCTCAAAAACTGAGGGAAATACTTATGCTACTTTGCTGCATCATCCCTTCCTCTTCGGGGAAAACCAACGCAGTGCTCAAGAGGTAGCAGACACCGCCACCCTTGACCAACGATCACGGGCTCAACTTTAAGCGTCAAGCCAATTCGGTAAGCCATCAAGGTATAGTCTTTAAGGACATACTTCAAGGAAGGATACTAAGCCCTCTGATCAATTTCTTTTTCAGGCCTGGGTTGACATGGCGGGACGGATTAATAGTCCGGCTCCGCTGCCTGAAGGCGGAGAAACCTCACTCCTTACGAAGATGCTATTTCCGGCGCCTTACGACATACCGGAGAAGAAGGTCAAAACCATGGCCAAGGGGACCAGGAGTGGGCTTCGCCGAAGGAGCACCTTGGTCATCTCGTCTGACGATGAGATAGACCCCTCGGCCACTGACGATGACGACGAGGAGGGAGGCGACTCCCCTCCTGTGAGAGGAAGGGAGAAGAGGGAGGCCTCCATGAGTTTGGAGGCGGAGGCGCCCAAGAGGGGAAGAGGCTCCCTCATGGATAACTCTGCGTGGGATGTCGATAGCAGTCCGAGTGACCTCGCCGGACCAAGCCTCGGGCCGCCTCATGAGTACCAGAATAAAAAACATCTGGCCTTCTCGGTCTGTAATATTGATACATCTTAAACCTTGTTATTGCAGTCCGACACGCGATGGCTCCCCGCGATCCTCGACAGAGGATTCACTGGACTCGAAGGAGATGGCTAGAATGTCTCCGCCACCTGCCCATTCCATCTCACCCAATGGTGATGACGAGGTTGTGTCCAAAAAGACCTTCCCGGGCTGGGGGGAGATTCCGGAGACCATCGGGGTGATGTCCCAGGATGACTCCTCGGCCCCGAACATACGGGGGAAAGAGTTCCCACGGGGACTGGTGACGGGGCCCGAGTTCCCTTCGGGCCTCGGCTGGATACCATTCCGGAGATCTACGTGGCTCCGGGGTCCAACGAACGGCATTCCCCCCAAGGAGGGAATGTACCTATTCCTCTAGTGATCTCTGTCCAACCAGAGGCACTGGATAATCTGCTGGAGGCGCTACGAGGCGCCTCTATCGTGGATGAGCATCATGTCCTTATGGACACGGTAATAGAGAAGGTTCAGTTTGTCAAAAGCGGACTAACCGAAGCCTACACGAGCCTTCTAACGGGCTTTGAGGTAAGTAATGTAATTGTAGGGAAAACATCACCGTATAGACAGTAGCCCCTGATGCTCTGTTTGGTGTTCGGGAGGAAAAGCCAAACAGAGGATCAAGAATGAATATCGCAGGAGTCTAACATGAGTTGTCTATGTGAATAAGCAGGTGTCGCTGCAGGCTGCCAGTGCTCACGCTGCAGAAGTTTCCGGACTGAAGCGAAAACTGGAGCGGGTCGAGGAGGAGCTCGGCCTCATGAAGAAACAGCTGGAAGATAGCCAAGGTATGCAGTAACCTGTGGGTACATTTCAAAAAAATGAGTTGTCCAGCCGAACTAAAGTGTCATAAACTTTGTTAGTGGCCACGACCGAGGTGGCGGCCCTTGAGAAGGCGCTAGCAGAGGCCGAGGACAAAGCGGCCAAAGAACGGGCCTCACACGAGGAGCACGAGGCCCGGGTTGGCGAGGCGTAGCAGCAGCTCCAGAGCGCGATAGAGAGGTTTGAGTCCTTGGAGCATGATTGTAAGGTGCAAGAGTCCGAATTGGTGAAGGCCCGCCAGAGCGCGCAGGATGCACGAGCCGTAGCCCAGAGCGCCCTCCAGGAAATTCAGGCGGCCAAGAGTATTACAGCGGGTAAATCCTTCCCCATGCATAACAAGTGTGTAGAAGAAACGTTCCTTGTACTTATCCTGAATTTGGATTTTCCAGGGGCGTTTACAGATATGCCGCACAGTGTGTCAAATGCTCCCGAGCATTATAGAGCCGAAGAAGGGATGTCTACGGAGAAGCTATTCTGGTCCCAATATCTGGGATCCGAACATCCGGTGCCCTTCAGCGACCAACTAAAGAAGTTGGTCGAGCTGCATAGGTTGGCAGAGCTAGCCATGAAGGACCTAATAGTCCGGCTGTGGCCTGTCGATCCTATACCTAGCAGCTACTTCGGGCTTGTGCAGCGGCTTGTGAGTGCCTGTCCGCGGCTCGAAGCCGTGAAGCGGTCGGTCTGTATTGAAGGTGCACGTATGGCCTTTGCCCGTGTCAAGACGCATTGGGCAAAGCTGGATGCCAAGAAGCTGATGACCGAGGGACTGCCAGAGGGCAAGGAGCATCGTCGTCCCGAACACTATTTTGAAGGTGTCCTGGAGGGGTACCGCCTTGTGGCGGAGCAATGTTCGAAGGATATCATATTCCCATGAGAACATGTGTATTGCCTTGCCCTGTAATATGGAACAATGGTGTTTATGTAGTATAATGCTTATGATTTAAATTTTACCTCCTGTGCGGCCGTTTATTAACTCTGAGGGTTGACCAGTCGTCGGCTTCTGCCCCCACGTAGATAGTACGGGGGTGTTCGGGATAAATCTAAACACTCTTTACTCCACATTCTGGTCCTTGAAGGAGGTGTTTAGTGCAACGAACAAGGCAATCAGACTATGTGGCCTTTACCGCCCTCACTTAGCCATTGGAGTTTGACAATTAAGGAAGTTGGCGAAGCCCCTGGTATTCGGAAGACCAAACTAGGGGCGCTATGCACGCCTAATCGGGGGAGCCGATTCTTCGCGAGAAGCGGAAAAAAATCTCTATCGATTTGGAACCTCTCGAATAGCTGACCGGCTCTCGCTGCATCATGACAGTCAGTTTTCAGCTTTCTCTACTGAGGTGCTCGTCCGGAAGAACAGGGACACAATCGCAGTAGTTCTCCCTTTACTACCCTAGCCGATATAGTGGAACGTAAGGTAGTAAGCACACGAGCCGGGCAATCCAACTATTGACCAAAGACATGATTCGAAGCTGATGCATATAATGCTATAAGTTCGGGGTGCCGAACTATACTATGAAAGTGTTCGGACTTTTATTGTCGTAGTGTTGGGTGTAATGAAGCCCCTGGCGTAGTAATACGTACCATAGCGTACGTGTGCGGTAAGTGATTAATACCGAGGCGAGTAAACGAAAAAAATAAATTAATGAGCTGACGCTACCGTGTATTCACCATTGTGATGTAACTAGTATGTTTGGGTGTACTTTGTACAAGTAATATGATAAGCAAAAATAGGGCTATTTAACATGCCCCAACCAAGGGCGAGCTACATGCGGGTATGAAGAGCAAGTATGGCAATCGTTTAGTAGAGACCACCTGGGGATTCCCTTGTAAGCCAGAGCTCCTTGCCTCCTTGGTGTGTTCTGCAAGCAGGTTGTCCGCATAGACCTTCAAAAGAGAAGAAAACTCGTGAAAAGGAAAAGTGAAATCGTGCAAATCCCAGGGTCGGTCGAGCCGTACAGTGGATCGCGAATGAGTTATGCCTCCATCAATTCCCCTGGGGTTTTGAGTGCGTAGTTTTTGTACGCGTGGTATTGGTGCCGTTGCCTTATCAGGGCTGGGACGGATGTCAAATTGCTAATTTGGCCGAGCCGAGCTGTCATGCTGGAGTGTGGTCCGGACCCTCTTGATGATGTCCAGGGGCTCGGCGGCCGAATTATAATGCTGCTTGAGAAGGACGCTCTGTACTTCTGCTGCTAGGGCGGCAGTGTGTTCCTCTATACGGAGGGAGCGTTCCGTGTTTCCATTTACTGTAATGATGCCACGTGGGCCGGGCATCTTGAGCTTGAGATAAGCGTAATGTGGGACCGCATTGAATCTAGCGAATGTGGTTTGTCCGAGCAGAGAGTGATAGCCGCTACGAAATGGGGCGATATCGAAGATTAGTTCTTCGCTTCGGAAGTTATCCGGGGAACCGAATACTACCTCCAGTGTTACTGAGCCCGTACAGTAGGCCTCTACGCCTGGTATGACTCCTTTAAAGGTAGTCTTCGTGGGCTTGACCCATGAGGGGTCGATGCTCATTTTACGTACTGTATCCTGATAGAGAAGGTTGAGGTTGCTACCGCCGTCCATTAGGACTCGCGTCAGGTGAAATCCGTCGATGATTGGGTTGAGGACCAGTGCGGCTGAACTGCCGTGGCGGATGCTGGTTGGATGATCTCGGCGATCGAAGGTGATCGGGAATGACAACCACGGATTGAATTTCGGGGCGACTGGCTCTAACGCGTAGACATCCCGAAGTGCGCGCTTGCGCTCCCTTTTGGGGATGTGTGTAGCATATATCATGTTCACCGTTTTGGCTTGAGGGGGAAATTTCTTTTGCTCCCCAGTGTTCGGCTGCCGGGGCTCCATGTCATCGTCCTCGCTCTGTGATTCTCCTTCCTTGTTTCTGCTGTTGACCTTGCTGGCTTGTTTAAATACCCAGCAATCTCTGTTGGTATGGTTGGCCGGTTTGTCTGGGGTGCCATGTATTTGGCAAGGACGATCGAGTATACGGTCCAAGCTGGATGGTCCTCCACTGCTCTTTTTATAGGGCTTCTTTCGCTGGCCGGACTTGGAGCCACTGAATCTGGCGTGAACTGTAGTGTCATCGGTGTTATCGCCATTGCTTCGGCGTTTGTGTCTGTTGCGCCGGAGCTTGCCGGTGCTGTTTTTGGCCTCGGAGGGGCCTGTTTTGTTGGCTATGTTTGTACTGCGAGCCAGCCAACTATCCTCACCCGCGCAAAAGCGGGTCATAAGTGCCGTGAGGGCTGCCATAGATTGGCTTTTCCTAGCCAAGGTGGAAGGTAAGGCATTTGTCCCGGATGCTATGCTTAAAGGCCGCTAGGGCTTTAGCGTCCGGACAGTCGACGATCTGGTTCTTTTTGGTTAGGAACCTAGTCCGGAATTTTCTGGCCGATTCTCCAGATTGTTGAACTATGTGGCTTAAGTCATCGGCATTGGGTGGCCGGACATATGTACCTTGGAAGTTGTCGAGGAAGGCCTCTTCCAAGTCCTCCCAACTGCCGATGGAGTTCTCAGGCAGACTATTTAGCCAGTGTCGAGCTGGTCCTTTGAGTTTTAATGGGAGGTATTTGATGGCGTGGAGGTCATCTCCTCGGGCCATGTGTATGTGAAGAATAAAATCTTCTATTCATACTGCGGGGTCAGTTGTTCCTTCGTATGATTCAATATTGACAGGCTTGAACCCTTTGGGGAATTGATGATCCAGCACCTCGTCTGTGAAGCAGAGAGGGTCTGCGGCGCCTCTATAACGGGTCGTGTCACGGCATATCTCTGATGATGTCCGTCTGTGATTATCGGCCCGGGTGTGATTAAGTTTGTCACGTCCGAGTAGGTAGCTGTCATCCCGAGTATGGGAGCGTCCTCGCGATCCGTATATAGATCTGGTGTGTCCTGCTCTATTGTCCAATTTCTGCCGAAGATCGTATGTATGGTCTCGAGCTGGTTTGTCCCTGTTTTTGCGAGGCGGTTGGGCGGGCTGCTGTTCGGTCTGAGTTGCCGTTTTATCCCGACCGCGGGGTGCTCGATCCACATTGTGCGAAGGAGGTATGGGATCTGTTGCCTCCTCATCGAACTGAGGTAGCGATCTGTGTTTTGGGTACCTCTTGGCTGGGTGCTTGAGGCCGTATTCCTCAGCTGTCAGGACATCAGTCCATTTGTCGACGAGAAGGTCTTGTTCAGCTTGAAGCTGTTGTTGTTTCTTTTTCAGGCTTCTTGCAGTGGCTATGAGCTGAAGCTTAAAGCGTTTCTGCTCAAGAGGATCCTCAGGCACGATGAAGTCTTCGTTGCCAAGGCTTGTCTCCTCCTCGGAGGGTGGATTGTTGTTGGGTTTCATAGTAATTTCAAAAAAAATCCTACGCACACGCAAGAACATGGTGATGCATAGCAACGAGAGGGGGAGAGTGTGATCTACATACCCTTGTAGATCGACAACGGAAGCATTAACTTGGTTGATGTAGTCGTACGTCTTCACGGCCCGACTGATCAAGCACCGAAACTACGGCACCTTCGAGTTCTAGCACACGTTCAGCTCGATGACGATCCCCGGACTCCGATCCAGCAAAGTGTCGGGGAAGAGTTCCATCAGCACGACGGCGTGGTGACGATCTTGATGTACTATCGTCGCAGGGCTTCGCCTAAGCACCGCTACAATATTATCGAGGATTATGGTGGAAGGGGGCACCGCACACGGCTAAGAATATGATCATGTGGATCAACTTGTGTGTCTAGGGGTGCCCCTTGCCTCCGTATATAAAGGATCCAAGGGGGGGTGCGGCCGGCCCTAGTAGGAGGCGCGCAGGAGGAGTCCTACTCCTACCAGGAGTAGGACTCCCCTCCCTTTCCTTGTCCAAGTAGGAGAGGGGGAAGGAGAGAAGGAAAAAGGGGGGTGCCGCCCCTCCCTCCTTGTCCAATTCGGACTAGGGGGAGAGGGGGCGCGCGGCCTACCCTGGCAGCCCCTCCTCTTCTCCACTTTAGGCCCATGAGGCCCATTAACCCCCCGGGGGGTTCCGGTAACCCCCCGGTGCTCCGGTTTTATCCGAAACTTCCCCGGAACACTTCCGGTGTCCGAATATAGCCGTCCAATATATCAATCTTTATGTCTCGACCATTTCGAGACTCCTCGTTATGTCCGTGATCACATCCGGGACTCCGAACTAACTTCGGTGCATCAAAACTCATAAACTCATAATATAACTGTCATCGAAACCTTAAGCGTGCGGACCCTACGGGTTCGAGAACAATGTAGACATGACCGAGACACGTCTTTGGTCAATAACCAATAGCGCAACCTGGATGCTCATATTGGCTCCTACATATTCTACAAAGATCTTTTATCGGTCAGACCGCATAACAACATAAGTTGTTCCCTTTGTCATCGGTATGTTACTTGCCCGAGATTTGATCGTCGGTATCCCATACCTAGTTCAATCTCGTTACCGGCAAGTCTCTTTACTCGTTCCGTAATACATCATCTCACAACTAACTCATTAGTTGCAATGCTTGCAAGGCTTATGTGACGTGTATTACCGAGAGGGCCCAGAGATACCTCTCCGACAATCGGAGTGACAAATCCTAATCTCGAAATACGCCAACCCAACATGTACCTTTGGAGACACCTGTAGAGCACCTTTATAATCACCCATTTATGTTGTGATGTTTGGTAGCACACAAAGCATTCCTCCGGCAAACGGGAGTTGCATAATCTCATAGTCATAGGAACATGTATAAGTCATGAAGAAAGCAATAGCAACATACTAAACGATCGGGTGCTAAGCTAATGGAATGGGTCATGTCAATCAGATCATTCACCTAATGATGTGATCCCGTTAATCAAATAACAACACTTTGTTCATGGTTAGGAAACATAACCATCTTTGATTAACGAGCTAGTCAAGTAGAGGCATACTAGTGACACTCTGTTTTTCTATGTATTCACACATGTATTATGTTTCCGGTTAATACAATTCTAGCATGAATAATAAACATTTATCATGATATAAGGAAATAAATAATAACTTTATTATTGCCTCTAGGGCATATTTCCTTCAGTCTCCCACTTGCACTAGAGTCAATAATCTAGTTCACATCACCATGTGATTTAACACTAATAGTTCACATCTTTATGTGATTGGTTCACATCTTCATGTGACCAACACCCAAAGGGTTTACTAGATTCAGTAATCTAGTTCACATCGCTATGTGATTAACACCCAAAGAGTACTAAGGTGTGATCATGTTTTGCTTGTGAGAGAAATTTAGTCAACGGGTCTGCCACATTCAGATCTGTATGTATTTCGCAAATTTCTATGTCAACAATGCTCTGCACAGAGCTAATCTAGCTAATTGCTCCCACTTTCAATATGTATCCAGATTGAGACTTAGAGTCATCTGGATTAGTGTCAAAACTTGCATCGACACAGCCCTTTACGACGAACCTTTTTGTCACCTCCATAATCGAGAAACATATCCTTATTCCACTAAGGATAATTTTGACTGCTGTCCAGTGATCTACTCCTAGATCACTATTGTACTACCTTGCCAAAATCAGTGTAGGGTATACAATAGATCTGGTACATAGCATGGCATACTTTATAGAACCTATGGCTGAGGCATAGGGAATGACTTTCATTCTCTTTCTATCTTCTGTCGTGGTCGGGTTTTGAGTCTTACTCAATTTCACACCTTGTAACACACACAAGAACTCTTTCTTTGATTATTCTATTTTGAACTACTTCAAAATCTTGTCAAGGTATGTACTCATTGAAAAAACTTATCAAGCGTCTTGATCTATCTCTATAGATCTTGATACTCAATATGTAAGCAGCTTCACCGAAGTCTTTCTTTGAAAAACTCCTTTCAAACACTCCTTTATGCTTTACAGAATAATTCTACATTATTTCCGATCAACAATATGTCATTCACATATACTTATCAGAAATGCTGTAGTGCTCCCACTCACTTTCTTGTAAATACAGGCTTCACCACAAGTCTGTATAAAACTATATGCTTTGATCAACTCATCAAAGCGTATATTCCAACTCCGAGATGCTTGCACCAGTCCACAGATGGATCGCTGGAGCTTGCACATTTTGTTAGCACCTTTCGGATTGACAAAACCTTCTGGTTGCATCATATACAACTCTTCTTTAGTAAATCCATTAAGGAATGCAGTTTTGTTTATCCATTTGCCAGATTTCATAAAACGCGGCAATTGCTAACATGATTTGGACAAACTTAAGCATAGATACGAGTGAGAAACTCTCATCGTAGTCAACACCTTGAACTTGTCGAAAACCTTTTGCGACAATTCTAGCTTTGTAGATAGTAACACTACTATCAGCGTCCGTCTTCCTCTTGAAGATCCATTTATTCTCAATTGCTTGCCGATCATCGGGCAAGTCAACCAAAGTCCATAATTTGTTCTCATACATGGATCCCATCTCAGATTTCATGGCCTCAAGCCATTTTGCAGAATCTGGGCTCACCATCGCTTCTTCATAGTTCGTAGGTTCATCATGGTCAAGTAGCATGACCTCCAGAATAGGATTACCGTACCACTCTGGTGCAGATCTCACTCTGGTTTACCTACGAGATTCGGTAGTAACTTGATCTGAAGTTACATGATCATCATCATTAGCTTCCTCACTAATTGGTGTAGTAGTCACGGGAACAGATTTCTGTGATGAACTACTTTCCAATAAGGGAGAAGGTACAATTACCTTATCAAGTTCTACTTTCCTCCCACTCACTTCTTTCGAGAGAACCTCCTTCTCTAGAAAGGATCCATTCTTAGCAACGAATGTCTTGCCTTTGGATCTGTGATAGAAGGTGTACCCAACAGTAACTTTTTGGGTATCCTATGAAGACACACTTTTCCGATTTGGGTTTGAGCTTATCAGGATGAAACTTTTTCACATAAGCATTGCAACCCCAAACTTTAAGAAACGACAACTTTGGTTTCTTGCCAAACCACAGTTCATACGGTGTCGTCTCAACAGATTTAGATGGTGCCCTTTTAACGTGAATGCAGCTGTCTCTAATGCATAACCCCAAAACGATAGTGGTAGATCGGTAAGAGACATCATAGATTGCACTATATCCAATAAAGTACGGTTATGACGTTCGGACACACCATTATGCTGTGGTGTTCCATGTGGCATGAGTTTGTGAAACTATTCCACATTGTTTTAATTGAAGACCAAACTCGTAACTCAAATATTTGTCTCTGTGATCAGATCGTAGAAACTTTATTTTCTTGTCACGATGATTTTCCAGTTCACTCTGAAATTCTTTGAACTTTTCAAATGTTTCAGACTTATGTTTCATCAAGTAGATATACCCATATCTGCTCAAATCATCTGTGAAGTTCAGAAAATAACGATACTTGCCGTGAGCCTTAACACTCATCGGACCGCATACATCAGTATGTATTATTTCCAATAAGTCAGTTGCTCGCTCCGGAGAACGGAGTCTTAGTCATCTTGCCCATGAGGCATGGTTCGCAAGCATCAAGTGATTCATAATCAAGTGATTCCAAAATCCCATCAGCATGGAGTTTCTTCATGCGCTTTACACCAATATGACCTAAACGGCAGTGCTACAAATAAGTTGCACTATCATTATTAACTTTGCATCTTTTTGGTTTCAATATTATGATTATGTGTATCACTACGATCGAGATCCAACGAACTATTTTCATTGGGTGTGTAACCATATAAGGTTTTATTCATGTAAACAGAACAACAATTTATTCTCTTACTTAAATGAATAACCGTATTACAATAAACATGATCAAATCATATTCATGCTTAACGCAAACACCAAATAACACTTATTCAGGTTCAACACTAATCTCGAAAGTATAGGGAGTGTGCAATGATGATCATATCAATCTTGGAACCACTTCCAACACACATCGTCACTTCACCCTTAACTAGTCTCTGTTTATTCTGCAACTCCCGTTTCGAGTTACTAATCTTAGCAACTGAACTAGTATCAAATACTGAGGGGTTGCTATAAACACTAGTAAAGTACACATCAATAACATGTATATCAAATATACTTATGTTCACTTTGCCATCCTTCTTATCTGCCAATCACTTGGGGTAGTTCCGCTTCCAGTGACCAGTCCCTTTGCAGTAGAAACACTTAGTCTCAGGCTTAGGACCAGACTTGGGCTTCTTCACTTGAGCAGCAACTTGCTTGCTGTTCTTCTTGAAGTTCCCCTTCTTCCCTCTGCCCTTTTCTTGAAACTAGTGGTCTTGTCTACCATCAACACTTGATGTTTTTCTCGATTTCTACCTTCGTCAATTTCCGCATTACGAAGAGCTTGGGAATCGTTTCCGTTATCCCTTGCATATCATAGTTCATCACAAAGTTCTACTAACTTGGTGATGGTGACTAGAGAATTCTGTCAATCACTATCTTATCTGGAAGATTAACTCCCACTTGATTCAAGCGATTGTAGTACTCAGACAATCTGGGCACATGCTCACTAGTTGAGCGATTCTCCTCCATCTTTTAGCTATAGAACTTGTTGGAGACTTCATATCTCTCAACTCAGGTATTTGCTTGAAATATTAACTTCAACTCCTGGAACATCTCATATGCTCCATGACGTTCAAAACGTCTTTGAAGTCCCAATTCTAAGCCATTAAGCATGGTGCACTAAACTATCAAGTAGTCATCATATTGAGCTAGCCAAACGTTCATAACGTCTGCATCTGCTCCTGCAATAGGTCCATCACCTAGCGGTGCATCAAGGACATAATTCTTCTGTGCAAAAATGAGGATAAACCTCAGACCACGGATCCAATCTGCATCATTGCTACTAACATCTTTCAACACAATTTTCTCTAGGAACATATAAAAATAAACACAGGGAAGCAACAACGCGAGCTATTGATCTACAACATAATTTGCAAAATACTACCAGGACTAAGTTCATGATAAATTTAAGTTCAATTAATCATATTACTTAAGCACTCCCACTTAGATAGACATCCCTCTAATCCTCTAAGTGATTACGTGATCCAAATCGACTAAACCATGTCCGATCATCACGTGAGATGGAGTAGTTTCATTGGTGAACATCACTATGTTGATCATATCTACTATATGATTCACGCTCGACCTTTCGGTCTCCGTGTTCCGAGGCCATATCTGTATATGCTTGGCTCGTCAAGTATAACCTGAGTATTCCACGTGTGCAACTGTTTTGCACCCGTTGTATTTGAACGTAGAGCCTATCACACCCGATCATCACGTGGTGTCTCAGCACAAAGAACTTTCGCAACGTGCATACTCAGGGAGAACACTTCTGGATAATTAGTGAGAGGTCATCTTATAATGCTACCATCAATCTAAGCAAGATAAGATGCATAAAAGATAAACATCACATGCAATCAATATAAGTGATATGATATGGCCATCATCATCTTGTGCTTGTGATCTCCATCTTCGACGCACCGTCGTGATCACCATCGTCATCGGCGCGACACCTTGATCTCCATCGTAGCATCGTTGTCGTCTCGCCAATATTATGCTTCCATGACTATCGCTACCGCTTAGTGATAAAGTAAAGCATTACAGTGACCATATCACATCACAACATGCCCTGCAAAAACAAGTTAGACGTCCTCTACTTTGTTGTTGCAAGTTTTACATGGCTGCTACGGGCTTAAGCAAGAACCAATCTTACCTACGCATCAAAACCACAACGATAGTTTGTCAAGTTGGTGTTGTTTTAACCTTCGCAAGGACCGGGCGTAGCCACACTCGGTTCAACTAAAGTTGGAGAAACTGTCACCCGCAAGCCACCTATGTGCAAAGCACGTCGGGAGAACCGGTCTCGCGTAAGCGTACACGTAATGTCGGTCCGGGCCGCTTCGTCCAACAATACCGCCGAACCAAAGTATGACATGCTGGTAAGCAGTATGACTTATATCACCCACAACTCACTTGTGTTCTACTCGTGCATATAACATCAACATATAAAACCTAGGCTCGGATGCCACTGTTGGGTTTCGTAGTAATTTCAAAAAAATTCCTACGCACACGCAAGATCATGGTGATGCATAGCAACGAGAGGGGGAGAGTGTGATCTATGTACCCTTGTAGATCGACAACGGAAGCGATAACTTGGTTGATGTAGTCGTACGTCTTCACGGCCCGACCGATCAAGCACCGAAACTACGGCACCTCCGAGTTCTAGCACACGTTCAGCTCGATGACGATCCCCGGACTCCGATCCAGCAAAGTGTCGGGGAAGAGTTCCGTCAGCACGACGGCGTGGTGATGATCTTGATGTACTATCATCGCAGGGCTTCGCCTAAGCATCGCTACAATATTATCGAGGATTATGGTGGAAGGGGGCACCGCACACGGCTAAGAATATGATCACGTGGATCAACTTGTGTGTCTAGGGGTGCCCCTTGCCTCCGTATATAAAGGATCCAAGGGGGGGTGCGGCCGGCCCTAGTAGGAGGCGCGCAGGAGGAGTCCTACTCCTACCGGGAGTAGGACTCCCCTCCCTTTCCTTGTCCAAGTAGGAGAGGGGGAAGGAGAGAAGGAAAAAGGGGGGCGCCGCCCCTCCCTCCTTGTCCAATTTGGACTAGGGGGAGAGGGGGCGCGCGGCCTGCCCTGGCAGCCCCTCCTCTTCTCCACTTTAGGCCCATGAGGCCCATTAACCCCCCGGGGGGGTTCCGGTAACCCCCCGGTGCTCCGGTTTTATCCGAAACTTCCCCGGAACACTTTCGGTGTCCGAATATAGCCGTCCAATATATCAATCTTTATGTCTCGACCATTTCGAGACTCCTCGTTATGTCCGTGATCACATCCGGGACTCCGAACTAACTTCGGTACATCAAAACTCATAAACTCATAATATAACTGTCATCGAAACCTTAAGCGTGCGGACCCTACAGGTTCGAGAACAATGTAGACATGACCGAGACACGTCTCCGGTCAATAACCAATAGCGGAACCTGGATGCTCATATTGGCTCCTACATATTCTACGAAGATCTTTTATCGGTCAGACCGCATAACAACATACGTTGTTCCCTTTGTCATCCGTATGTTACTTGCCCGAGATTCGATCGTCGGTATCCCATACCTAGTTCAATCTCATTACCGGCAAGTCTCTTTACTCGTTCCATAATACATCATCTCACAACTAACTCATTAGTTGCAATTCTTGCAAGGCTTATGTGATGTGTATTACCGAGAGGGCCCAGAGATACCTCTCCGACAATCGGAGTGACAAATCCTAATCTCGAAATACGCCAACCCAACATGTACCTTTGGAGACACCTGTAGAGCACCTTTATAATCGCCCATTTACGTTGTGACGTTTGGTAGCACACAAAGTGTTCCTCCGGCAAACGGGAGTTGCATAATCTCATAGTCATAGGAACATGTATAAGTCATGAAGAAAGCAATAGCAACATACTAAACGATCGGGTGCTAAGCTAATGGAATGGGTCATGTCAATCAGATCATTCACCTAATGATGTGATCCCGTTAATCAAATAACAACTCTTTGTCCATGGTTAGGAAACATAACCATCTTTGATTAACGAGCTAGTCAAGTAGAGGCACACTAGTGACACTCTGTTTGTCTATGTATTCACACATGTATTATGTTTCCGATTAATACAATTCTAGCATGAATAATAAACATTTATCATGATATAAGGAAATAAATAATAACTTTATTATTGCCTCTAGGGCATATTTCCTTCAATTGTAACTATCATCCTCCGGGTCATCTTCTATGGCCTGTTCGTCAGGGTTGTTTTGCCTGCTGTCGTGGTCCTGTTCAGATGTAGCCCCGACGGGGCCATCATTGTTTTAGGCGTTGCCCAGAGTACTATTTTCTCCGGTGCCAGTGTCGTCGTCCTTTGAGAGGCGGTGCTTAGAGCGGTGTTTGGGCCGCCTGCGCTTGGACTGTGTCTCGGAGGTTTTGTTCGTATCCGGCTCTTCTTTGTCATCGCCAGATCCTTTAGGTGTATCAACCATGTACACGTCGTATGAAGAGGTGGCCGTCCATCATCTAGTGAATGGCGGGTCTTGGCCTTGCTCCTTGTCGGCATCGTCGTCCATACCGTCGATGTCTTCGTAGCCATAGTCAAGCACGTCGGTTAAGTCATCGACGGTGGCTATGAAGTGGGTGGCGGGTGGGAAGCGAAATTCCTCATCATCCGTCTCGAGCTCGAACCGGACATAGTTTGGCTATGAGTCCCTTTCCAAGGACAAATTCTTTAAAGATTTTAGTAAGTCACCCAAAGGCGAGTGTTGGAACACGTCAGTGGCGCTGAACTCGAAGATCGATAACCGATCTAGCTCGGTGTCCGCGGGTGTACACAGTCCTGAACTTATAGCCGGAGATGAGCCCACAGTTCCGTTAAAGTGAATATCGCAGGGCGTCACGTCCACGTGCGGCTCCAACGCCGCGGACTCTGAGGCCTCGGATGGCTCGATCTGCTTTGGCTCTAAGGCCATTGCAACCGCAAGAATCATCTCCTGGGTGTGATCCGATGATAGATTTAAGTCTCGTTCGTCGGGATGAGGGGGAGCGATCGCCGTGGGCTCAAGTCCCTCGAAGATCAAATCTCCACGGATATCCGCGGCGTAGTTCAAGCTTCCGAATCCGACCTGATGGCCGGGGGCGTAGCTATCGATATGCTCCAGATGGCCAAGCGAGTTGGCCCGCACTACGAAGCCGCCGAATACGAGGATCTGTCCGGGAAGGAAGGTTCCTCCTCGGACAGCGTCATTATTGACGATTGAGGGGGCCATCGAACCTTTTGTCGATGACACAGTGGAACTCTCAATGAAAGCACCAATGTCGGTGTCAAAACCGGCGGATCTCGGGTAGGGGGTCCCGAACTGTGTGTCTAGGATCGATGGTAACAGGACACAGGGGACATGATGTTTACCCAAGTTCGGGCCCTCTCTATGGAGGTAATACCCTACTTCCTGCTTGATTGATCTTGATGAATATGAGTATTACAAGAGTTGATCTACCACGAGATCATAATGACTAAACCCTAGAAGTCTATCCTATGGTAATGAGTATATGTGGTATCCTTTCCGGACTATCCCCTTCTGTTTATATAGACACCAAGGGGATCTAGGGTTTACATGGAGTCGGTTACATAAAAATGAATCTCCGGTTACCAAGCTTGCCTTCCACGCCAAGTAGAGTCTAATCCGGACACGGTGCAGTCTTCGGCATTCATGTCTTCACAGCCCATCAGTCCGGCCCATGGATAACAGGTCGGACACCCGAGGACCCCTTAGTCCAGGACTCCCTCACCCTCCTCCACTCCTTTATATATGGGGGAGGGGTCACCCCATAGACACACAAGTTGATCATTGATCTTTTAGCTGTGTGCGGTGCCCCCTCCACTATAATCCACCTCGGTTATATCATAGCGGTGCTTAGGCGAAGCCCTGTTCCGGTAGCAACATCATCACCGTCATCACACCGTCGTGCTGACGAAGCTCTCCCTCGAAGCTCTACTGGATCGTGAGTTTGCAGGACGTCACCGAGCCAAACGTGTGCAGATCGCGGAGGTGTCGTACCTTTGGTGCTAGATCGGTTGATGATGAAGACGTACGACTACATCAACTGCGTTGTCATAACGCTTCCGCTTACGGTCTATGAGGGTACGTAGACGATACTCTCCCCTCTCGTTGCTATGCATCACCATGATCTTGAGTGTGTGTAGGAATTTTTTTTGAAATTACCGCATTCCCCAACAGTGGCATCCGAGCCAGGTTTATGCGTAGATGTTATATGCACGAGTAGAACACAAAGGAGTTGTGGGCGTGGGTATATAAATATTGCTTGTCGTCACTAGTTGATTCTTGATTCAGCGGCATTGTTGGATGAAGTGGCCCAGACCGACATTACGCGTACACTTACGCGAGACTGGTTCTACCGACGTGCTTCGCACACAGGTGGCTAGTGGGTGTCTGTTTCTCCAGCTTTAGTTGAATCGAATTCAATGAACAGGGTTCTTTCTGAAGATCAAAAAGCAATCACTATACCGCGTTGTGGTTTTTGATGTGTAGGTAAGAACGGTTCTTGCTTAGCCCGTAGCAGCCACGTAAAACTTGCAACAACAAAGTAGAGGACGTCTAACTTGTTTTTGTAGGGCATGTTGTGATGTGATATGATCAAGACATGATGCTAAATTTTATTGTATGAGATGATCATGTTTTGTAACACAGTTATCGGCAACTGGCAGGAGCCATATGGTTGTTGCTTTATTGTATGAAATGCATTCGCCATGTAATTGATTTACTTTATCACTAAGCGGTAGCGATAGTTGTAGAAGCAATAGTTGTCGAGACGACAATGATGCTTCGATGGAGATCAAGGTGTCAAGCCGGTGACGATGGTGATCATGACGGTGCTTTGGAGATGGCGATCAAAGGCAAAGATGATGATGGCCATATCGTATCACTTATATTGATTGCATGTGATGTTTATCCTTTATGCATCTTATTTTGCTTAGTTCGGCGGTAGCATTATAAGATGATCTCTCACTAAATTTCAAGGTATAAGTGTTCTCCCTGAGTATGCACTGTTGCTACAGTTCGTCATGCCGAGACACCACGTGATGATCAGGTGTGATAAGCTCTACGTTCACATACAACAGGTGCAAGTCAGTTTTGCACACGCGGAATACTCGGGTTAAACTAGACAAGTCTAGCATATGCAGATATGGCCTCGGAACACTGGAGACCGAAAGGTCGAGCGTGAATCATATAGTAGATATGATCAACATAGTGATGTTCACCATTGAAAACTACTCCATCTCACGTGATGATCGGACATGGTTCAGTTGATATGGATCACGTGATCACTTACATGATTAGAGATATTTCTATCTAAGTGGGAGTTCTTAAGTAATTTGATTAATTGAACTTTAATTTATCATGAACTTAGTACTTGATAGTATTTTGCATGTCTTGTTGTAGATAGATGGCCCGTGTTGTTGTTTCGTTGAATTTTAATGCGTTCCTAGAGAAAGCTAAGTTGAAAGATGATGGTAGCAACTACACGGACTGGGTCTGTAACTTGAGGATTATCCTTATTGCTGCACAGAAGAATTACATCCTGGAAGCACCGCTAGGTGAAAAACCCGCTGCAGGAGCAACACCGGATGTTATGAACACCTGGCAGAGCAAAGCTGATGACTACTCGATAGTTCAGTGTGCCATGCTTTACGGCTTAGAACCGGGACTCCAACGACGTTTTGAACATCATGGAGCATATGAGATGTTCCAGGAGTTGAAGTTAATATTTCAAGCAAATGCCCGGATTGAGAGATATGAAGTCTCCAATAAGTTCTACAGCTGCAAGATGGAGGAGAATAGTTCTGTTAGTGAACATATACTCAGAATGTCTGGGTACCACAACCACTTGACTCAACTGGGAGTTAATCTTCCTGATGATAGTGTCATTGACAGAGTTCTTCAATCACTGGCACCAAGCTACAAGAGCTTTGTGATGAATTGTAATATGCAAGGGATGGATAAGACGATTCCTGAGCTCTTCGCAATGCTAAAGGCCGCGGAGGTAGAAATCAAGAAGGAGCATCAAGTGTTGATGGTCAACAAGACCACCAGTTTCAAGAAAAGGGGTAAAGGGAAGAAGGGGAACTTCAAGAAGAACAGCAAGCCAGTTGCTGCTCAAGTGAAGAAACCCAAGTCTGGACCTAAGCCTGAGACTGAGTGCTTCTACTACAAAGGATAGTCACTGGAAGCGGAACTGCCCCAAGTATTTGGCGGAGAAGAAGGATGGCAAAGTGAAAGGTATATTTGATATACATGTTATTGATGTGTACCTTACTAATGCTCGCAGTAGTGCCTGGGTATTTGATACTGGTTAAGTTGCTAACATTTGCAACTTGAAACAGGGGCTACGGATTAAGCGAAGATTGGCTAAGGACGAGGTGACGATGCATGTGGGAAATGGTTCCAAAGTCGATGTGATCACCGTCGGCACGCTACCTCTACATCTACCTTCGGGATTAGTTTTAGACCTAAATAATTGTTATTTGGTGCCAGCATTGAGCATGAACATTATATCTGGATCTTGTTTGATGCGAGATGGTTATTCATTTAAATCAAAGAATAATGGTTGTTCTATTTATATGAGTAATATCTTTTATGGTCATACACCCTTGAGTGGTCTATTTTTACTAAATCTTGATAGTAGTGATACACATGTTCATAGTATTGAGGCCAAAAGATGCAGAATTGATAATGATAGTGCAACTTATTTGTGGCACTGCCATTTAGGTCATGTTGGTGTAAAGCGCATGAAGAAACTCCATTCCAATGGACTTCTGGAATCACTTGATTATGAATCACTTGGTACATACGAACCATGCCTCATGGGCAAGATGACTAAAACTTCGTTCTCCGGAATAATGGAGCAAGCAACAAAGTTATTAGAAATCGTACATACTGATGTATGTGGTCCAATGAACATTGAAGCTCGCGGCGGATATCGTTGTTATCTCACCTTTACAGATGATTTGAGCAGATATGGGTATATCTACTTAGTGGAACATATATCTGAAACATTTGAAAAGTTCAAACAATTTCAGAGTGAAGTGAAAATCATCGTAACAAGAAAATCAAGTTTCTGCGATCTGATCGTGGAGGTGAATATTTTAGTTATGAGTTTGGACTTCATTTGAAACAATGTGGAATAGTTTCACAACTCACGCCACCTGGAACACCACAGCGTAATGGTGTGTCCGAACGTCGTAACCGTACTTTACTAGATATGGTGCGATCTATGATGTCTCTCACTGATTTACCGCTATCGTTTTGGGGTTACGCTTTAGAGACAGTTGCATTCACGTTAAATAGGCACCATCTAAATCCGTCGAGACTACACCTTATGAACCGTGGTTTGGCAAGAAACCCAAGTTGTCGTTTCTTAAAGTTTGGGGCTGCGATGCTTATGTGAAAAAGCTTCAACCTGATAAGCTCGAACCCAAATCGTAGAAATGTGTCTTCATAGGATACCCAAAGGAGACTGTTGGGTACACCTTCTATCACAGATCCGAAGGCAAGATATTCGTTGCTAAGAATGGATCCTTTCTAGAGAAGGAGTTTCTCTTGAAAGAAGTGAGTGGGAGGAAAGTAGAACTTGACGAGGTAATTGTACCTTCTCCCTTATTGGAAAGTAGTTCATCACTGAATTCGGTTCCAGTGATTCCTACACCAGTAAGTGAGGAATCTAATGATGATGATCATGAAACGTTTGATCAAGTTACTATCGAACCCCGTAGGTCAACCGGAGTAAGATCCGCACCAGGGTGGTACGGTAATCCTGTTCTGGAAGTCATGTTACTTGACCATGACAAACCTACGAACTATGAGGAAGCGTTGAGGAGCCCAGATTCCGCAAAATGGCTTAAAGCCATGAAATCTGAGATGGGATCCATGTATGAGAACAAAGTATGGACTTTGGTTGACTTGCCTGATGATCGGCAGGCCATAGAGAATAAATGGATTTTCAAGAAGAAGACTAACGCTGACGGTAATGTTACTGTCTACAAAACTCGACTTGTTGCGAAAGGTTTTCGACAAGTTCAAGGAGTTGACTACGATGAGACCTTCTCACCCGTAGCGATGCTTAAGTCCGTCCGAATCATGTTACAATTGCCGCATTTTATGATTATGAAATTTGGCAAATGGATGTCAAAACAGCATTCCTTAATGGATATCTTAAAGAAGAGTTGTATATGATGCAACCAGAAGGTTTTGTCAATCCAAAAGGTGCTAACAAAGTGTGCAAGCTCCAGCAATCCATTTATGGACTGGTGCAAGCCTCTCGGAGTTGGAATATATGCTTTGATAGTGTGATCAAAGCATATGGTTTTATACAGACTTTTGGAGAAGTCTGTATTTACAAGAAAGTGAGTGGGAGCTCCGTAGCATTTCTGATATTATATGTAGATGACATATTGTTGATCGGAAATGATACTTAATTTTTGAATAGCATAAAAGAACACTTGAATAAGAATTTTTCAATGAAAGACCTCAGTGAAGCTGCTTATATATTGGGCATTAAGATCTATAGAGATAGATCAAGATGCTTAATTGGACTTTCACAAAGCACACACCTTGATAAAGTTTTGAAGAAGTTCAAAATGGATCAGGCAAAGAAAGGGTTCTTGCCTGTATTACAAGGTGTGAAGTTGAGTCAGACTCAATGCCCGACCACTGCAGAAGATAGAGAGAAAATGAAAGGTGTTCCCTATGCTTCAACCATAAGCTCTATCATGTATGCAATGTTGTGTACCAGACCTGACGTGTGCCTTGCTATAAGTTTAGCAGGGAGGTACTGTAACACCCCGGATGTAACTTTCCCTATTTGTACTCCAACTCTTGCCGTTTCTGGCGTTAAGTTATATTTATTTCTCGGGTTCGGGTTTTTGTCTCCGTGTGTTGTTGTCTTTGTCATGCATCTCATATCATGTCATCATGTGCATTGCATTTGCATACATGTTCGTCTCATGCATTCGAGCATTTTCCCCGTTGTCCGTTTTGCATTCCGACGCTTCGTTCTCCTCCGGTGGCCATTTCTAGCTTTCTTTCGTGTGTGGGGATTAAACGTTTCCGGATTGGACCAAGACTTGTCAAGCGGCCTTGGTTTACTACCGGTAGACCGCCTGTCAAGTTTCGTATCATTCGGACTTCGTTTGATACTCCAACGGTTAACCGAGGGACCGAAAAGGCCTCGTGTGTGTTGCAGCCCAAAACCCCTCCAATTTGGCCCAAAACCCACCAAACTCTGCTCCATGTCCTAGAGCGTTTGATCACGATCGCGTGGCCAAAAACCGCACCTCATTTGGACTCTCCTAGCTCCACTTATGCCTATAAATAGACACCCCCTCGATTCGGATCTCTCTCCCTCTCCGAAACCCTAAATCGCCCCGCGCCGCGCCGGACGTGTCCGTCCCCGGCCGGACATCATCCGACTCACCCCGCTGCCTGCCACGTGTCGCCGCCCCGTTGGCCGCCACCGCCCCACATCCCCGCCGGCCCGGGAGCCCAAGGCCGGCCCACGAGGCCCGCGCCGCCGCCCGCGCCTCCTCCTCCCTTGTCGCCGGCCGCCGGCGCCGCCCCGCCGCCTCGTCGCCGGCAGCCGACATCGCCGCCACCCGACGCCGGCCACCACCGCCGCCTCGCCGCCCCGTTCCGGTCGCCGCCACGCCGGCGAGCGCCGCGGCCACTCCGGCCAACCCCGCCGCCCGTGCCTACCTCCTCCCCCGCCGGCCGCGTCGGCCTTCTCCGGCGAGCTCGCCGCGCCGCGCCGCTGCTACAGTGCCTTCGGGCTGGATCCAGATCTGAGTTAACCTAGGGTTGACTTTTTCCCTCTCCCCCTAAACTTTTATGCATGCTTTGACCGTCCGTATCTCCGCATCCGTAGCTCCGATTTGGACATATAATATATCAAAATGTTCGTCTCGATGAGTACATCATTTCATTCCATTGCATCATTTTAATTTGAGTTCATCTTGATGCCCAAAATGCTGTTAGAAGGAGGCTTCGTGAGTTAATTGTCAGATCTGCTAGTTCATCTTAGACTTTTGTCATTTTTTCCATGATTATTGTGTGCACGCTATGCCTGTGAGTCCTTCATATGTTTTGTTAAGCATTTTGTCTTCTTTCCAGAGGTGCAACCCATGCATTTTTAGGATGTGTGTGGTGACTTGTGCAAGCTTGCAAAGTGAGGCACCCGGGAAATCTGTTTTCAGGGACTTAGTAGTTTTCACTAAGTCTTGGATTATTTAGTTCATGATGCCATATGTTCAGCTTGTTTCCTAGTGATCCGTGCCTCTTTTGAGGATGATCAGTAAAGTAGTTTTTTTAATAATGTTATGTTATATCCATCCATGTCTTTGTTTGCAATTATGGAGCACCCTAGCTTGAGTCAATCGAGCTCTACTTTTGCTTCGTTGTGAAACTGGGCAGATCGTCAATTCGTTTGCGATTTTGCCGATGCTATTGTAGTTGATCCGTGCATGCTATGCCATTGTTCTTGCCATTTCTAGCTAGAATTTTGTGCCTTCTTAATGGATGTATGCTTGCATTGCCATGACTTGCAGCGTAGTGAGTGCATCGAGCTCGTTTACATGCCTTCGTGAGTTATATTTCAGCATGTCTCAGTTTTCACTAAGTCTGAAAACTGATTGTGTTTTAGCTATGTTCGTGGGCTTGTTAGTATATTTTGTGATCCCTTTTGGCCCCAGGTCACTTTGGGACTTTTGTTAAGCTTGTTGAGTAGCTCCATTCCATGTTCTTACTAGTCTTAATCGGGTCATGTATCATGTTGTTTTGCTGCTCCGAAGAGGGCTTCGTGATCTGAAATTTCAGACAAGTGTTAATTTCACTAAGTCTGTAATCTGTTTTGCATTTGCGTTTTTGCCATGCTTGTTTGAACCTCATAATGGATGAATTGGCCGTGGCTCAGTGCTAGTATTTTGTTAAGAATCTTGTGTGCATCCCTTCCATGTATTTTGTTGTCATGTTTGGTGGCTGTAGCATGTCCTTTTCATTGCGTTTAGATGCCTACTTGCTGTAAATCGCAGACCGGTGTCATTCTAAAAACGCTTGCCATTTCCAAACCGTAGCTCCGATTCCGGTGTTCTTTATATCGTTTTCAAGCGATTTCATCTCATCCTTCCAGTGGCACCCTTGG